>NC_062216.1:175940683-176008646 GCF_902686445.1 Sciurus carolinensis
GCCGCATGGCCTTTCCTGTGTGTGAGGAGGGCAGGGGACAGAGGGGGAGACAGGGAGGCCCCCCGTGAGCCCCGCCCTCACACCCCAGGACCTCAGCCCCCGGGGCCAGGGCTTCCACACAGCGGGGTGACAGACTCGGCCCCTAACAGACATCGATACAAAGTCTCCAGCACACAACTCAGCTGACGCCAACAGAAAGGTCCAGCAGAGATGGAAAGAAGAGCGGCAGACCTGGTGGCCTCTGCAGCTCCACTTCCTGCTGGAAATCTTAACAACACAAAACGACAAAAGGACAGGAAGGAGCCGCTTGGAAAGCAGTCAGAGTGAGTCTGTCCTCAAACGACCGGCCCAGGCTGACCGAGCTCGGGAGGCTGGAACCTGGGCCTCCGCACAACCGCCCGGAGCCGTTCGAAGGCCAGCTGTAGGCAGAGCGAGCCCCGGACACACGGCTGCTGCACCCGGGGAAGCAGGACGGAGGCGGGAGGACCTACGAGCAGGACAGAGGCCTGCTGGGCAGGAGACCTCGTCTGCACGGCAGCCCTCAGGGCCCCCAGCATGTGCTTGAGGGAATCGGTGTGGGCGCCCATCAGCTCGCCTGGTGGTGTGGGGTCCGAGTGGCCCGAGCAGCCCTGCAGTGGGAAGGAAGACGAGCAGACGCCGTTTCCAGGCCGACCCACCCCACGCGGGTGAGGCTGGTGACCAGCAGAGGCACTGGGGCTGAGAACTACCTACGCGTTGGCGGGCGCTGGAGGCCGGCTACGTTTGGCACGGACACGGAGGCGATTCCAGGGGGCCGGGCAGAGCCACCAGCAAGCAACTCCTGCAGCCTGAGTTCACCTGCAGAGTGTCGCGCGGCCTCCCCTGCGCCACCCAGAAGTCAGCCTCTCGGGTTTCCCGGGAGCCTGTTCCCCCGCTTGGCGGGTGGAAGTGAGCCCTCCCGGCCCGGGCCGCCAGGCTCAGCCTGTCCGTCCTCACTGGTGCTGGCGGACACCCGTGGCTCCTTTCTGAAGTGGCTCCTCCTTCCTCCTCCAAGGCTGCCTCTCTCTGGGGAGCTACCTGGGAATGGCTGCAGGTGGTCAGCCCAGGTGGAGGCAGCAGGGGCTCCGCAGAACCAGGCCCAGTCACTCACAGACCCAGAGAGCCTGCCAGCAGGAGGGGACCTTCCCAGGGTGGCCGCACTCACTCCTGCCCCGAAGGCAGCGTGTGCGTGTGCCCACCCTGCCTGTGTGCGCGTACCCACCCTGCCTGTGTGCATGTACCCATCCCTGCCTGTGCATGTACCCATCCCTGCCTGTGCGTGTGCCCACCCTGCCTGTGTGCGCGTGCCCACCCTGCCTGTGTGCGCGTGCCCACCCTGCCTGTGTGCGTGTACCCACCCTGCCTGTGTGTGTACCCACCCTGCCTGTGTGTGTACCCACCCTGCCTGTGTGCGTGTACCACCCTGCCTGTGTGCGTGTGCCCACCCTGCCTGTGTGCGCGTACCTACCCTGCCTGTGTGTGTACCCACCCTGCCTGTGTGTGTACCCACCCTGCCTGTGCGTGTACCCACCCTGCCTGTGTGCGCGTACCCACCCTGCCTGTGTGCGCGTACCCACCCTGCCTGTGTGCGTGTACCCACCCTGCCTGTGTGCGCGTACCCACCCTGCCTGTGTGTGTACCCACCCTGCCTGTGTGCGTGTGCCCACCCTGCCTGTGTGCGTGTGCTCACCCTGCCTGTGCGTGTACCCACCCTGCCTGTGTGCGTGTGCTCACCCTGCCTATGCGTGTGCCCACCCTGCCTGTGTGCGTGTGCCCACCCTGCCTGTGTGTGTACCCACCCTGCCTGTGTGCGTGTACCCACCATGCCTGTGTGTGTGTGCCCACCCTGCCTGTGTGCGCGTACCTACCCTGCCTGTGCGTGTACCCACCCTGCCTGTGTGTGTACCCACCCTGCCTGTGTGCGTGTACCCACCCTGCCTGTGCGTGTACCCACCCTGCCTGTGTGCGTGTACCCACCATGCCTGTGTGCGTGTGCCCACCCTGCCTGTGTGCGTGTACCTACCCTGCCTGTGCGTGTACCTACCCTGCCTGTGTGTGTACCCACCCTGCCTGTGTGCGCGTACCCACCCTGCCTGTGTGCGTGTACCCACCCTGCCTGTGTGCGTGTACCCACCCTGCCTGTGTGTGCGTACCCACCCTGCCTGTGTGTGTACCCACCCTGCCTGTGTGCGTGTGCCCACCCTGCCTGTGTGCATGTGCTCACTCTGCCTGTGCGTGTACCCACCCTGCCTGTGTGCGTGTGCTCACCCTGCCTGTGCGTGTGCCCACCCTGCCTGTGTGCGTGTGCCCACCCTGCCTGTGCGCGTACCCACCCTGCCTGTGTACACGGCACCCTGATGATGTGACGGAGCACCCTGTGGCTGGCCGTGCACGTCCTGGTTAAGAGGACGGAGAGTGTGCTCCCGGGGCCTCGGCAAGAGCTGGAGGGCACCTGCACCCTCCCTGGGGCGGGACTGGGACCTGAGCACCTGTGCTGGGGCCAGGTGTTGCTCAAGCGGGTCCCAGGGAGGTCTAGCGGGTGGTTCAGCACAAGCAGGCCCCGCTCCTGGGTCCACAGTGGGGGAGGGGTGGCTGCGGCAGTCTGCCTGGTGCACACCTGGTCTCAGGGTCAGCAGGTTGGCCAGGCTGGCTGCTCCCGGCTAACCGCGGGAGGGGTCGCGTCTCCAGCTCATCTGCAGACGCCCTGGAAGTAAATGAGAAAAGACCAGCAGTCCAGTGGAAAGCTGGCCGAGAAGCTGTGACCGGGGCTGGACAGAGCAGGGCGTGCAGGGGGTGACCTCCACCCCGCAGCGCAAGGTCACTGCCTGCGTGGCTGGGGGTCGAGGGTGCAGTGTGCAGAGACAGGTTCTGGCCTGGTGAGAAATGGAGGGGCCCCACCCTGCGGCCCCGACACGCCTGTGGAGCCCCCGCCCGGGAGGCGTGCCTGAGAACCGCCTCAGGAGACAGCAAGCGGGCAGGCGGACAGCAGTGCGGCCACAGCAGTCCCCAGAGTGGCGGCCCTCGTACCCTCCGACAGGGCCCAGGGGCTGCGGGGGGCGGGCTGCACTCAGGTCCAGGCCTCTCCTGTGCAGGGACAGTGGTTCTGGGTGGGGCCAGTCTGGGTGGAAGTGAAGGTGCCTGTCACTGGGCAGGGCGCAGAGGGGCTTCAGAGACACCCGAGGGGTCCTCCCGGGCAGGTGAGGGTGTGCAGCCTGCCCCTCGGGTTCTGGTCCTGGCCCCTTCCCTGGTGTTGTGGTTTGGAGGTGAGGTGTCCCCAGAAGCTCCCGCGTGAGACAGTGCAGGAAGGTTCGGAGGAGAAACTGGCTGTGGGCGTCTTCACCCAACGGGGAGTGATCAACTGAGTGGAGACTGGAGGCAGGAGGGGTGAGGCTGGAGGAGGAGGGCGTGGTATCTGGAGCGTCGAGTCTCTCTCTGCTTCCTGGTCACAGTGAGCTGCTTCCCTCCACCCTGCTCTTCCCCCATGATGCTCTGCCTCACCTGGAGCCCCGAGGAATGGAGCCTGCTGTCTATGGATGTCTATGGATGGAGACCTCTGAAACCGTGAGCCCCAAATAAACTCTTCCTCCTCTACAGTTGTGCTGGTCGGGTTCTTCAGTCACAGCTGCAAAAATCTGACTAAAACAGGTGGTGACCGTCCTGCCTTTCCGGCCTCTGTTGGGGGGGTACGAGCACCACCCTGGCCTCCCTCCCTGGCTGGGGAGGTGCCAGGTGATTGGCACTTTCCTCATGTGAAGGAAGACATGGGTTTGTGGGTTTTGAAGAGATCAGACCCAAGTGAGATCTGATGAATCGGAGCCGAGACCTCCGGGCAGCTGCGCTGTCCTTCCCCTGTGGGCGGAGGGCAAGCTGCAAGGTTGGGACCGGTGAGGGAAACGGCTTCAACTTTTACTGGGGAGCCCATGCCAACTGCGTGAGCGGTCAGGGATGGAGCCTGAACTCACGTGGGCTCCCGGGTAGTTCCCGTGACCTCCTAGGTGCCCTGGGATGGCCACATCCCAAACCTGCCTGTCATTCCTCCAGGCCTGACCTCTGAAGGTAAGACCAAGTCCACCCAGAGGCTCTGTGGCTGCTGGCCATGTGGGGAGACCACCCGAGGCCCACGCCTCATCCAGGATCACCTCCCAGCCCTGCGTGGTCCATGGAAGCGGCTCCGACACGGACGCCTGGCACTAATCACAGCACAGATTGCGTGGGGACTCCACAGGCTGCGCCGTGGCAACCCAGATTAGGCAATTAACCTCGATGTCACTGTCATTATTAAGACACGTTAGCAAAATGAGCCAATTTCCCTGCAGGATCTTGAACTGGATCAACTTCCACTCTCTTTAAGATGCAGAAGTAGGAAACGTTAATGCAAAGTTACGCCGGTGTTTGGTGACTCTCCCAGCCCGGCTCCCTCTCAGCCTAGGCCACGCGGAGTCAGAGGCGCTCGCTGGCTGGAGCAGAGGAGGCGCCTGGTGACTGGCAGCAGGCCACGCGGGCTCCTGGGCACCTGGCCCAGCTGTACCTCCCCTGGAGTAGGGTGCTCGGGGGGCTCTCCTGGCCGGTACTTGGAGGCCCGGGGCTATTCCTGCTTCCGTGGGGTCCCAGGTGCCCGGAGCCTCTGGGGCTCAGCTCCCCTCGCACAATCTGAGTCTATGCACACTGGCCTCCTTCCACGCGGGCCTTGTGCACCTGCCGGGACTGGTGTGCCCTTCGCTTCACACCTGAAGGACAGGCTCAGGACAGACCGCTGGCCTCTCTGGACTAACCTTTGGTCTGTCCTCCCTCACACTGCAGAGGAGGCCCGCTGAAGACCCCCCCGGATCTCACACAGCCTCGCTGACCATGCTGCTCTGGTCGCGCCCAGGGTTCCTGCCGGCCTGGTATAGACCTGGTTTCTCTCTGTGCCTGCAGAACTGCACGGGAGCGGACCCCAAGCTGGGGTGTCCCTCTTCCCTCCCCCTCAGCACCCACCCTGCATCACACACAGCTGAAGACAGCCTCACATCCTCTCTGCTCCGTCTCCGTGCTGCCGGCCTGGCTGAGACCACACTCTGCTCCCTTCATGGACTGGGATCCACCATCGCAAGCCCATCTGCTTCCTCCAGGAGCCTCTGGGCCAGCCAAGGACAGAGTATCCAGGAGACCCCGGCAGGGGGGCGGGATATCCTCTGCTTTGATCTTCCTTTCATCTTCTGATGTGGCCAGAAAGTCTCAGCAGGTCCTGGCCTCCCCTGCTCCACCCTGCAGAGACCCTACCGTGCCCTGTTACCTCCACCCTGATGGCCACACCTGGGTCATCTCTGCCCTGATGGCCATGCCTGGGGGGCCTTTCTCCCCAGTGCTGGTGGAGCTGGGGGCTGGGGTCCCAGTTCCATCCCGGTGCTGATGACAGGGCTGGAGGCTGGAGTGTTTATGTAGAGTCCAGGGCACTGAAGGGTTGACAAAGGGCATGGTGCCTGCAGGCCTGGGTGGACCCCGCTCAGGGGAGGACCCTTGAGGATCCTCAGTCCAATAGCCCCAACAAGACTTGAAGGGACCTCATGGCCTCGGAGTGGGAGGCTGTGCCTGGAAAGATGAGGAACCGAGGGAGACAGGATGTCCCAGGGTGGACAGGGTGGACCTTGTGTGTCCCCAGCCTCCCAGAACTCAGACTGAGGTCAGAATGTGCCCTGATGAGCGGACCATGGGAGGCGGGGACTGACCAGGGTGTAGGCGTGGTCCACAGGCCGGGCTCACCTCAGCGCCTTGGTGGAGGCTGTGGCTCTTCTGACAGCCTCGCTTCTGGAGTCAGATTCACCCAGACCTGGAATCAGGGTTCCTACCTGGCAACTTGGAGCTCCAGCTCCCAAATCAAATGCAGGTAAACAGGCAGGTGGGCAGCCTTGGCTTCCCTTCCCGTGAGCCCAGCCCCCCGAGGCCCACCCCTGCGGGAGCGTCCAGGGCCACCCCTCCTGCCCGTGGGCCCAGCTCCTGGCTTCAGGGGTGCTGGGCATCTTGGACTCTGCTTGGCATTGAACTTCATTCCTACCATGAATCCTCCTGGATTTCCCACCTGGCCGGAAGCCACAGAGGAGCAGAGGCATTTCATTAACTGCAGTGGGAAAGCACTTCACCTCCACGGGCCTCAAGCCAGCCTTGACCACCAGTTCCACGTGCACCGGCGCAGCGGGCAGTGCCATCAGGAGCACCAGCGCCAACGCGGCACACGGAGGCCTGGGTCCTGCTCACCCGCCATGCTCCGGCGGCCGCAGGGCTCTCTATAGCAGTTAGTGAAGCTTCCCCTGGAAAGTGGGGGTCTTACAAGACAGCACCAGACGCGCCGAGCGGGGCTGGTCCCGGAGCGCTGGCTTGGGGCCCCGGGGTAGGCTGGCGTCCAGAATTCAGTCTGTGAAGGTGGCGAAGGCACGGCCAGGCTGACTGTGATGACCCACTGGCCTTTGCAGTTGGAGGTGGACCCCCGGGAGGGGCGGAGGTGCTGGCGGGGGCTCGGGGGCTGCACAGGGCAAGTGCCCAGGAGCCCCTGCCCAGGAGCGCCTCGCACAGACGCCCTCCCTCTCCTCAGACGGCCCCGCCTGAAACTGCAGGTCACCCACCCTGCGGCCGCGTGGGCAGACCCACCCGCTCATGGGCGCCTGGTCTCAGGCTGTGGCCCTGCTGAACGCCTTGGCCCGTCCTCTGTCACTCGGACCCTTGCTGGTGCAGACAGTATGGCAGAGGTGCCGTGTTTTTTAAGTTTTATTTTATTTTTTGTGTGGTGGAGCTTAACCACTGAGCTGTGATGAGCTCTCGGGGTACCAAGCTGGGGCCTTGGATTCCATCTTGCAGTGCCCTCCGGCTGCCCCGGCGGCCCCCTTGCAGAGCTCCAGGGCTGCAGCATCCTCTCTTCGGTTTCTCTGTAGACCCAAGGACCTCCACAGCTTTGTGGGGGGTCACCAAGAGGCTGCAGCTGAGGATTTCTCCTCAATGCAGAGCAAGGGCTCCTGCCAGAGCCTGTTCCAAGGGAGTTGCTTTCCCTGTCTGTGGCCGGCCAGGTCCCCGTCTGAGACCTAGTGTCATGCACCGGCAGACTCCCCACCCAGCAGGAGGTTTGTTTCCACACAAGTCTGACCTTGACAACCAAGAGCTGCCCGTCACAGGGGCAGAGGCTGGCAATCTGAGGGGAGTTGGAGGCTGGGGAATAGGCCCAAGTGAACTGGAGTCCAGGCCTCTGGGGGAAGCTGATTCATGACTAATCCAGACATGTCCAGGTGGCACTTCTTGGAGCCCCAGGAGAACATTCCTGAACTTCTCTAACTGGTCCCAGATGAAACCCTGGCCAAGCAGATCAAAGACATTTAAGGAGTCTCAGTCAAGGGGACTAAGCCAGATGGACACACACCCCTGGTCTCCACACCCAGAGCCTCCCAGGACTTCCAGCAGGTGCAGGGTGAGACCAGAGCTGCGGGGCAGCAGGAAGCCAGGCTCTGGAGCTGGGGGTCGGCAGAGGGCCTCCCCTCCTCCGCCCTGAGTCTACAGCAGCTGGCATCAGACGGTTTATGAACATAAACGACGCCCAGAGCATGCCACACCAGCAGCCCTCACAGACCAAAATGCCTCAAACAGTTCACGGTGGCCAGAGGAGGGCTGCCTGGGCCCTCCCACCAGGCCATCAGGTAGGAAGGCCAGCACGCAGCAGGCATGGGGAGCAGCCCTGACTCCTGGGGTCCCAGGGAGTCTCTGCAGCCTCACCTCTGGTCCATGTGGCATGTCCCCTCCTGGGGTGACAAGGCACAGGCAGACACGCTGGTCTCTGAGCTATGGCTGAAGGTGATGCAGGCTCTCCGACATGTCTTCTCAAGTGGTCCTCAGAGTCTCCCTGCAGGTGAGATCACACCTCTGGGGCAGATGGAGGCTCCCTGGAGACCTGTTGCCCTCATGAGTGCAGACAGGACAGAGATCCCTGAAGCTGGCCTGGAACTCACCTCCGGTTGGGTTCTTCCTGCCCATGCAGGCGAAAGGAAATGCCTTGGGGCTCATTCAGGTGGGTCCAGGACAGAGTCTGATGCTGGCTGGGAGCCCACGGCCTTCCTGGGGACCCACAGGGCTCAGCTTGTAAGGGCAAGGCTGGTACCAGGGCAGCAGCTCAGCCACGTGCTGGAGGTTGGACTTCCCAGCTATGCTAGTCAGCTCTTTGTCTCTGTGACCAAAATACCTGACAAGAACAATTTAGGGGGGACTATTTATTTTAGCTCGGATTTTCAGAGGAGTCAGTCCATGGGCTGCAAGGCAGAGATGTCATCGAGGAAGCGTGTGATGGAAGAAAGGTGTTAGCTCAAGGCATCCAGGAAACAGAAAGCGAGGAGAGGCTGGGGGAACACAGTCCCTCCCAGGGCCCACCGTAGTGACCCACTTCTCCAACTAGGGCCCACCTTCCGGGAGCCCATTCAGCCGTGAATGGATTAATCCAGCAAGGGATTAATCCACTGACGAGGTCAGAGGCCTCATGATCCAGTCATGCTTTGTGCTTTCAACACGTGAGCTTGAGGACACGGCCGATCCAAACCATACACGGGCTACTGGCCCCCAGCGGGGGTGTCCCTGTCAGATTTCCTCCTGGTCAACCTGTGGCCTCTACAGTCATTGCCAAACCACAGGAGATGCAGGTGAGGAGGTCCACTTCTCCTCGATGCCTGAGCAGGCAGGGACACCATCACGGCCCCCTGTGCCACACTGGGCCATGGGTTCTGTGGGCCCACGAGGATGCTGGGAAACAGGATCTGGGGAGAGTTCAGGTTCTTCCAGGAACCCGGTCTTGCTCGTATTTCTTCACTGGGCTCATTCACTCCTGTGTTGAAGATGGAGCCTGGTGTTAAGGCCCTTGGGTCCCTGGGTGTTAACAGGAAAGGTGAGCCGAGTTCCCTGTATAGGGGAGGCAGAGAGGAGAGGCTGGCCTTAGGAAGTGAGGGTGGTGTCTCTTGAGTCGGGGAGGGGAATAAGGTAGTGGTGATGATGGTGATGGTGATGATGGTAATGATGGTTATGATGATGATAATGGTGATGACAATGGTGGTGATGATGGTTTTGATGGTGATGATGGTTTTGATGGTGATGGTGATGATGGTTTTGATGGTGATGCTGGTGATAATGGTGATGATAATGGTTATGATGGTGATAATGGTGGTGATGGTGGTAATGATGATTTTGATGGTGATGATGGTTTTGATGGTGATGGTGGTTTTGATGGTGATGCTGGTGATAATGGCGATGATGGTAATAATGATGGTGATGTTAGTTATGATGGTAATAATGGTGGTGATAATGGTTATGATGGTGATAATGGTGGTGATGGTGGTAATGATGGTTTTGATGGTGATGATGGTGATAATGGTGATGATAATGGTGGTGATGGTGGTAATGATGGTTTTGATGGTGATGATGGTTTTGATGGTGATGGTGATGATGGTTTTGATGGTGATGATGGTGATAATGGTGGTGATGGTGGTAATGATGGTTTTGATGGTGATGATGGTGATAATGGTGATGATAATGGTGGTGATGGTGGTAATGATGGTTTTGATGGTGATGATGGTTTTGATGGTGATGGTGATGATGGTTTTGATGGTGATGATGGTGATAATGGTGGTGATGGTGGTAATGATGGTTTTGATGGTGATGATGGTTTTGATGGTGATGGTGATGATGGTTTTGATGGTGATGATGGTGATAATGGTGGTGATGGTGGTAATGATGGTTTTGATGGTGATGATGGTTTTGATGGTAATGGCAATAATGCCAGGATCCTATAACATGAACAGCAGAAAATCTCCTTGAGATTTGTCATCAAGTTAAAATGGCTTTCAGTTCTTACAGGGTGTTGAGGGGCACCTGGCTTCCTCTCACTGGGTCCAGATGCATTGTGAGGACTCTTCCCCAGACATCTGGCTCTCCTGTGGGCAGGAGGCCTTCCCAGTGTCCAGCTGAGCCGGAGCAGGAGGGGCATTGCTCAGTGGGTTAGAGCACCTCAGTCTGACCTAGCAACGACCTGGCACCGATTGCCTGTCCTGAATTCTGGAGGTTTATCTTCTACAGCTAAAAGCATGAATATTTGCATGGAATTGGGCTTTATAAGATATGTAAACATTTATTTAGAGAGAAATGAAAATAGCAACATAGAAAATAACTGCTTCCTGACTTTACAATGCCCTCTCCACGCGTCCCTGGCAGTATAATTATGCCTGCACAAGGTTTGTAGCTCCTGTCAAGTAATCTATGAGAAACACTATTTTTAAAGACTTTATAATGCACAATAAAATTCCTGCTCCAGGCTAAAGTACCATGGTTCAAGGTGCCAGCCCAGGAGCTAATAGTGTGATGGCCTTTCAATTAATGTCTCTGGGTCCAGGTTGTAAATAGAGATTAACATTCCGGTGGTTGTTCTCAGCAACTGCACGTGTATCTGTCCTTGGACTTGGTGTTACCAGAATCTAGAGACAAGGGTCGGACGACACTCTGCTCTTGAGTGTTTCCTGTGCAGACCCCGCCTTGTGCCTGTCCCTGGCTCTGGCTTCTGGTGACCTTGAGGGCTCTGGGTGCTGCTCCCTCTTGCCTGTCCTTCTCTAGCCAAACTGGCCTCCCCTGCCTTGCCTGCACTGCCCCAGGGCTCTTCAGGAAGTGTGCCTGCCCCCGTCCCCACTAGAGACCACCTGGGTGTCAGCGCATGGCAGCCCGTGCCACCTCTGCCCCTCTCCGCCCCCCACCTCCTCAGCGAGGCTCACCGGGATGCATTCACCTTACTCGGTCTGACATCTGGTCCATTCGTGAATGCCAGCCTGGCTCCGCCTACTGTGTGCTGCTGTGATAAAATGCCTGCGTCTGGTCATCTATAAAGAACAGAAATGTATTTCTCACGGTTCTGGTCTGGAGGTCCAAGGTCAAGGTGTGAGCGGTTTAGAGTCTGGGGCAGGCTGCCGTCTGTTCCAGGATGACGCCTCTTTCTGGGTCCTCCAGGGGGAGAAGCACCCTGCCCTCGGATGGTGGAAGGCAGAGGTGTGAGGGACAGATGGAGGCCTGCTGCTGAAGCCTCTTTAGCGAGGGAGGCGGCCTCAGGGCTTCGTCGTGGTCCCGGGCCTCCCTTCCTAACGCTGTCCGAGGGCTGCTGAGCTTGTGCGTGTGGTTTTGGAGGGGTCACTATCAAGGCCTCGCGGCCTCCGTGTTCCCGTCAGCGGCACCTCACACACTTGCTCACTGGGGGGACCTCGGACGCCTGGCCCGAGCCTCGGCTCTGGGGGTCTGTCACGAGCAGCAAGGAGGAGTCAATGGAGTAAACTTGGTCCAAAATCAGTTGGCTTTTATTTGAAGCTGATCACACAATTATTATATTCTAACCTTAGTCACTCCATATCACACACACCTCAATCACTAAATGATTACAAGCTCCGAATAAACGAGACTCACTCCGTACTGAGACCCCTTCCTAAGGTCCACGCCTGTGTGACCTGTCTTGAGTCCAAGGGCAGCGACTCCCAGAGGTCCGTCAGGAAGACAGCTCAGGAGATCTCGCTGGGGAGCTCCCTCCGGCCGAGTCCTGATCGGGGAGGACGGTTGGAAGGTGGAGGAGGGCGGCCAGGTCACGGCAGGCAGGCCGGGCGGAGACGTCTCGGGCAGGATGCACACGGGCAGCTCCGCGGTCACTTCCACAGGAACGTCTCGGTCACGGTCAGGATGATGGATAGTCCATCAAGCAATGAGCAAGTCAGCGAGTCTCCTCAGGCTTGGCGCAACACTGGCGTCATTGGTGTAGATCGGGGACTGGAGCTAGGCTCATCCTGAGTCCTTTTAAACTCTTTTTATCAGACCCTGCCAGCCGGTCTTGGTCCGAGGGAAGTTAGTTATCTTACTCAGGGTCAGTTGTACATGTCTCCAACTTGGGGGCAGCGTCGATCTTATCTTGGGGCAACACCACATCATTACCTCATTACAGCACAGAGCACTCAAGTTATTTTTTTGCAAGTTACACAGCACACAGAATGTCACACATTTAATTTTGCTCCTTACAGGGTCTCCCCGCGCCTAGCGCTGTGCTGGGAGCAGGGACATGCACAGCAGCTCTGACGGACTCTGATTCTGGGGCTCCGGCGTCCAGCCTCCCCGAGTCCACATGGCCGTCTGCTCCTGCTGGTCCTGCTGCGCCGTCTGCACACAGAGCATCTCTGGTGCCACAGGGAGCACCAGAGCTTGGCGTGAGGGTCCCTGTGTCCTCCTGGCTGTGGGGCCACCTCTCAGCCCCAAGTGTTGATGTGTGCGTCAGCACCGCCCGGATCGCCTGTCACAGCCCCACTTGACAGCAGTGCTTTCTAAGGAGTGCTTGGTCCTGCACCGCCGACCTAGAGGCCTGGCCGGGTCTTCAGGGCCACGGAAGAGGACGCCGCGTGGGCCACGTGCTCACCCAGATCTCACTCAGGGCCACTGCCCGCCCTGAGGCGGAGCGTGGGGGGCTGCCGGCCCGGCTCAGAGCTGGAGGTTGCAGCTTGGTTGTCGAGGGCCACGGGGAGATTAATGCAGGCCATTGAGCTTTTTCTTCCTCTGAAAGAAACATGTTTGTCTTGCCTATGAGATTATATTCCTGGAATAAAAGAAAATAACAATTTATGCCAAAATATGGGTCTTATTCATTTATTTTGCCAGAGAGAGTAGATTCTTCCAGCGGTTGGAGTCGGACGTCTCTGGTCTCTGGTTGAGGACAGCCGTGGTTGCTTCCTTTGCACACCGTCCTGGGGCTTCGCAGGCCATAGATGTGCTGCCTGGTGCTCCCTCACGCCCTCAGGAGTGGACACTTAGACTGCAGGGCAGTGACCCGTGGGGAGCGTGCACCCGCCTGGACCAGCACAGGTCCACGGCGCCTGGGCGTGTGGGCCCGGGGAGAGCCCTGAGCACTCCCGCCTCTTGCGGTATCGACTGTGTAAACAGTGAGTGCCACGCCCCGGGAGGACCGGCACTCGAGACCGCGAGAGCGGAGGTTAAAGGGAGAGTGGAGGTTAAAGGGAGAGTGGAGTCTCACTGCTACCGCTGCAGTTATGACCTCGCACGCCACCTCCAAAGGAGACCCTGTAAGACAAGACACTCGCTGTGATGTCTGAGGCTCCGCTGCCCAACACGGAGTGCCAGCCAGAGGCCAAGTGAGATTGAGCGACGTGGAGACCCAGCTCCTTGGTTGCCGCTGACACACCTCACGTGCTTTTAGCTGTCACGTGGCTGCCCTGGAAAACATGTTGTAGTTCTACTGAAGAGAGATGCTGTACAGAAAGAACTAGAACCACACAGAGAGGCATGGCTTAAATGTGAATTTAGGAGATAACGTGGGATAGTAAATGTACGTGTTTAACCCCAAGAAAGCAAGAAGAAGAAACAAGGTCGAAAAACAGTACAGGCAAATAAATACCAAGACGAGAGATTTAACAGCAACCCGACAGACACCACCACCACACGTAAGTGGCCTAAGCCCTGCGCACGAGAGGCAGCGAGCGTCAGACTGCAGAGGAGCAGAACCCAGTCACATGCTGCTCCCAGAAGATGCACTTCAACTGCAGCACACCAACCGTCCCGAGGAAGGAGGTGGCCGAGGTACGTCGCGCCAGCAATGGTCAAGCTGGGAGCGCTGCAGCACCGCACCCTTGCCAACGCAGCCCAGGGACCCGGAGCGTCAAGGCACGGAGAGTGACAGTTCATGATGTTGGAGACAGAAGAGCTCACTCTGTGCGCCCGACCGCAGGACTTTACAATCTGTGGGCAAAGCTGACAGAAGGAAGGAATCGGGGTTGGGGAACTTAGGACCCTCACCACTAACTAACAGGCCACGCTAAGACAGAAAACCCAGTGTGCTGCCCAAAACCCCAAACTCCAGATGGATCCGCTGGACGAGACTGACAGCAGGAGGTGTACTGAGACAGACCACCCCAGTGGGCAAAATAAATCCAGTGAATTCCAAAGCACAGTGACATCAATGAGCTACTAAGGAAACCGCCACGTGTTTGCAAATGAATAAAGACATGTCTAAATAAGCTGTGGATCAAGGAAGAACCAGAAAATATTTAGAACTTTTTGGATGTTCTGAATAATACTGAAATCACAACATATCAAAGTGTGTGGAATGCTGCTAGAACAGTACCCAGAGGGAGCTTTCCAGCTCTGAACAGCCGTTTGAGAAGAGAAGAGGGGATAGGAAGGGGAGGGGGAGGGGGGAGGGGAAGGGGAGGGGAAGGGGGTATGACAACAGGCTACTCAGAGGGGTCTGAGCTGAGCCCACTGCGTGGTCAGAGGAGGAGAACAGCATGAAAGCCTGCGGGAGAAGGGCAACCCTCCTTTAGAACGGGATGGACACAGCACCTGGGTCCCTGGTGAGACTGATCAAGGAGAAAAGGAGAAAGCAAAATTCCAACAACAAGAACAGAAGAGGAGGCTGCTGGGCGGTGGAGGACAGGAGCAGGCCCCCTGGTGGGTTGGCAGTGGACGGCTTCTTTGAAAAGCAGATTACCAAAACTCTCCGGAGACAAGGCCGGGGAGTCTAAACAGTGCTGTATCAAAGGAAGAAGTTGAACTGCTAACAGGTGAACAAGCTGCTTGTAGAGAAGAAGGCAGAGCAGGCAACGGCGGAGGGCTCCACCCTCGCAAGGAAGGGGTGACACCGCGGCCTCAGAGCCAGCCTCCCCGAGGTCAGGGTTCCAGCGGCTCCCACCCAAGGAGGTGTCTGGGCCAGGGTGGACGGGTCTCTGTGAGGCAGACCCAGAGAGGGTCAGCGAGGCGGCCCCCAGCCAGAGCTGCTCTCCCGCCCTAGCGCCAGGTCCTCCCGTGATCCGCCACCATGGCAGGATGAAGGAGGAAGCGCCCGCCGTCCTCCCAAGGCCTGGAGGACGTCCACCCCCTGGACACCCACCCAGGCGGACGCGCTCAGGAAGCTGGAATGGCAGGGACTTTCCAAGTGAAGCGCATGTGGGGAAAGCCTCCAGTCCCTCTGGACGCGGACCTGGAGCGGAAGGTGAGCTGCTCTCACTCCTGAATAATCCAGGGGCCACGGCCCGCGTCCAGAGGGACGGGGCCCTTAGGAGCCAACGAGCTTCCTGTCCTCATTTCAGGCGGAGATACACCTTAGCCTGTAGAGGCCCAGGCTGGGGACTGCGCGGTGAGAGGTGCGAGGACCCACGGAGCCTAATGAGGGCGGAGCCACCGACGGGGAGGGCGGAGCCACCGACGGGGAGAGCGGAGCCGGGCGCGGCCCATCTCCGTGGAAGGCTGGCGTACCTGGTGAGCCCGCGGCACCACCCGGCCAAACCCTCATTAAACCCGCGAGGAAATTCCTTCCGGGAGCTGGTACTGAGCCCAGGCGACGACGAGAGAGAGGACTGGAGTCCCGTGTCCATCCGCAGCCTAGCCTCAGCCTCTGCACCTGACCTGTCCTTTCTCCACAAGCAGCACCGGAGACTGGAGGCCAGGCGAGGAGGCTCCCGGGCGCAGGCAGGACTGGAGCAGGGGCTGTGCTCACCTGCTTGCCCACACGGCTCTGCCCAAACCAGCGTTCCCGCACTTCTGCCGGATCTGGTGGCGCACACGGACACGTTTCTCCTGTCACGCTGGCTGGGCCTCCCCGCTGGCTTCCCTGTGTGACCGTGGCATGCTGGTCACAGGGTGCTCCTCAGAACACAGGTGCGGGCGTCCTTGATCACAGTCTTCCACCCAGGGTATGACGGAATGTCCTCCCTGCCCACAGGTCCAGCAGTGGACATAGCAGTGAGGGCCTCCCTGTGCCCATGACCTTGGCCCTGGAACAAACCTGCACAATTGGAACCACATGTGGGCACTCTCCTGTCCCAGAGCCTTGGTGCTGGGCCTGTGTGGTCCTGTCCCAGGGAGGAGTAGCCCTCGGAGGCCCCTCGAAGGGCCTGCCCCGTGCACACCGTTGGACACCGTCACTCTCTTTCATCTGCCATGTCCCAGGCAGAGTCTCAGCCACTAATCACTCTGTGACGTTCACAGGGGAGGGGCCTCCTTCTTGGCTGGACACAGGTGGGCCAGTGCCCTCGAGGTGCAGCGTTTGCAGGGGGAGAGGCCCTGGTCATGAAGATGACCCCTCAGCAAGCCAGGTGGGACAGGTGTGGCTCCAGAGAAGCAGCAGAGGTTGGCCCTCAGTAAGGTGATAAAGAGGCTGTGTGTTTAAACAGAGGCTTCGTTACGGGACAGATGGTTGCTGAGTGTCGCCAACTGCCTTGAGCCCCAAACCCAGTCCCTGGGAGGGCCATTATCCCCTAGCGGCTGTGCCCTGGAGCAGAGAGCTGACCTCCTGGTCAGGCTCGAAGGTCCTGCGGGTGGCTGGACATCTAGGAGAGCGTCCATCTGGGAAGCACAGATGCATGTGTAGAGGTCTGTGGCACCTGCAGAGCCACACACTCCCCTGGAACGACCTCTGGAGGTGGGGTCCCCAGCCTCAGGTCATTCCCAGGACCAGGGCAGAGGCTGGGTCTGTTCATGGGATTCAAAGGAGCGCCACCCCGAGGCATGGCTGCCCCCGGCCGTCTAAGACCCCTGAGGCTCAGACCTGTGGGTGGTGAACACTCTGCCCTGTAGGGACCCAGAAGAGGGGACAGAGTCCTGTTCTGCACAGGCCATGGGCTCCATTCCCCCTGCAGGGCTGCCCCTTCCCAGCCACACGTGGCCACCTTTCCCTGCAGGACTGTCCATCCCAGTCACACGTGGCCACCTTTCCCTGCAGGACTGTCCATCCCAGCCACACGTGGCCACCTTTCCCTGCAGGACTGTCCATCCCAGCCAGACGTGGCCACCTTTCCCTGCAGGACTGTCCATCCCAGCCACACGTGGCCACCTTTCCCTGCAGGACTGTCCATCCCAGCCAGACGTGGCCACCTTTCCCTGCAGGACTGTCCATCCCAGCCACACGTGGCCACCTTTCCCTACAGGGCTGCCCATCCCAGCCAGACGTGGCCACCTTTCTGGGCAGGTGTAGCAGGGCCTCAGAGGTGGTGTGGAGGGCCTTCCTTCTCACCCTGGGGACTGGGCTCACAGGGTTGGGCCTGCACCCTGATGTCCCGACCCTGAGGTGAGTAGGAGTGACCAGGTCTTTCAGGGTCGCCTTGACCAGCACCACTGGATTGGGATCATCCTGAGCAGTTTCCCTGCAGGGCAAATGAACTTTCCTGTGTCCTCCAGGGGTGTGTGTGCTGTTGGAAGATGGAGGTGACAAGGTGACACATAGCCAAACAGCTCAGCAGGGTGTCATTGGAAACCAGTGGGTGTTGTCTTCCCCAGTCCCCAAGGTGACTGAGCTCTGTCAGTGTCCGTGGCATGGATGTGGGCCTGTCTGTGGGAGGAGGAGGCAGCGGCCTGGGTCTGCAGGCTCCTGAGCACATGGCTGGCACCCAGCCATCGATGCCTCAGGGACAGGATTGAACTGGACCCGGGAGCCACTGAGGACCTTTAACCCTGCCCCCTTCAGCCCTTCACCTCCCCAGGGAGCTGGCTTCCTTGGGCAGCGATGAGCTGGCATGTCTTAGGTGGCCCCTGGGCACCTTCTGGTGGCTCTAGGCACAGCAGGGTCAGGTGGAGACAGGAGACTCTCACTCTCCTGGAGGAGCAGACTGGCAGGGGCAGGGGATGAGCAGCCTGGTGCAGCCACCAGAAGGGACACAGGGTGGGACACAGCAGAGGGCAGCGGGGTCTGGCAGGTGGAGGGTAGAGGAAGGGGCGTGGGGATTAGGTTGGCGTCGGGTGGGGCTTCGCTACAGAGGCCAGCTCTGAGCAGTCAACCAGTCTGACCAGTTAGCTGTCGCCACGTGACTGGCTCCTTGACCCTAGTGGCTTAAAGCAACACGGCTGTTGGTCAGCTCTGTGGGTCGGCTATCCCGGCAGCCTCTGCTGGTCCCTGCACTGGCCTCAGCAGGCTGCGGTCAAGGTGCTGGTCAGCAGTGGGTGAGCTTCAGGAGGAGAGGAACCCACATCTGCACCGTAGACCCTGACATCTGCCCCCCAGCAAGGCAGCGTGGGGTGCGCCCTGACTCTGCTTAACAATAAGCCTCACTGAGTTGCAGTTCTGGGTCTGCTCAGTCACCCTTGGAGGCTGGAACCAGAGGCTCTGGTGGGTTCACGATGCACACGGTCTGCATCGCTGATCCAGGGTGCTTCCAGCACCCAGAGGCCCAGCGGCAGCTGTGGCTGCCTTACCCGCCCCTCGCCCTGGTCCTGCTCAGAGCTCTGGGACAGCGGTAACCTGCCCTTGGCCTCTGTTCTGGATGTGTCACAGGAGGGGATCGTGTGGCCTGTGCCTGGCTCTCTGTGGCCGGCTGCCCTCCCGCAAGGTTCTCTGGGCTCCTTCTGATGGTGGAGCGTGCTCCTGGGCGCACAGGCCACGGCCGGCCCACCGTCCTCCCCACGGGCCCGTGGAGGGCGGCCTCTGCCTGCTGTGAAGGTGTGGGGACCCTCCCGCTGGCATTCCCTTGGCGCACCACCATGCTCCTCGGGTGTCAGAGAGTATGACATCCATGGACATCAGAGACGAGCGCCTCCCAGGAGAGGGGGACCAGGCGGAGCTTCGCTGAGCGTGCTGGCTTTGTGCTGCCTCTGTCCCCTCCTCTGTGGGGTTGGGCAGCACCGGTCCACTGCACCACCCTGAAAGCTGTGCTGGCTGGGCCTCAGGGTGCAGGGCTGGGCCTGCCTGAGGGACCGGCTCCTCCTTGCAGAGGAGGCGGGGAGCCTTCTCCACTGAGAGCCCCCTCGGCCTTTGACTGCATTGCAAACCCCGAGGGACCCAGGTGACCTGCTGGATCTCCACCTCTCATCAGTGTCCACGCTGGAATGGGAGTGAGGGACTCCAGGGATGCTTGGCCCCAGGACACAGGGGACACTGCCAGCCAGGGTGCCTTTGAGAGCCGTCCATGCTGCTGAGGTTTACACGTCCTCATTCCATTGTTAAGGGTCACCTCTAAGGGTGGCTCTGTGGCAGCTGTGCCAGGGTGGCTGAGCAACTGGTACGGGGTCAGATGTGCTCTGCAGGCAGGAGAGCAGGTGGCTGGACACCGTGGCCTGGTGGTGTCCCGATGCACGGGTCTCAGCCCAACCTCCCAGCCAGCCGAGTGGGGTCAAGTGCTGGTCCAGGAGGAGGAAGGACCCCGGAGCCCTTGCACAGAGAAAAGGCCAAGGGAGGACTCTGGGAGAAGACTGCGTCTGCAAGCCCAGGAGAGCAGCCTCCGGAGGAGCCCCCGATCTTGGCCTTCAGCCTCCAGGACCCTGAGAGAGTTCATTCCCATAGTTAGGCTGCCACCTCCACAGGCAGAGGCAGCAGGTGGGAGGGGTCTCCACCGGAGGCTGGTGACCCTGGGGCTGACAGCCCAGGAGGGAGGGGTCTCCAGCCCAGGAGGGAGGGGTCTCCAGCCCAGGTGGGAGGGGTCTTCACCCCAGGTGGGAGGGGTCTCCAGCCCAGGAGGGAGGGGTCTCCAGCCCAGGAGGGAGGGGTCTCCACCCCAGCGGCTGGCCACCTGGGCTGACAGCCCGGTGCTGGTTCTCCCACTGCTCACCATGGCCAGCTGCAGAGTTCTGAAGACCCTGCCGCGTGGGGCTCCCCACGGGGCCCCTGCTGTGGGTGGAGGAGGCTGGCCTTTCCGGCAGACCCCTCCCCAGCCCTGCGCAAGGCAGGCTCTCGGATGCCCCAGCCCCCAAGGCTACTCAGAGGCCAGACCCTCCCGCTTTTGTCTTCTGTGACCCCGCCTAGCTTTCAGAGCCTCCTGCTGGGAGGAAGCCAGATCCCTTGAAGCCAAATCACTAGCTGTCAAATCACCTAAAACTAATTGGCTTAATTATCAATTTGCCTAATGGTATATTTAACTAAAATCTATATTTATCAAATCTACATTTCTCACACGACAGGGCCATTCCAGTTGCACTCGAGGGCTCTGCATCGATCTGTGTCTTTTCTGCGTTTGCCTGTTCTTGAGGACGGCGAACCTGTTCAGGTCTCCAGGTATGTCCCTCTTGTTTTAATTTTTCCGGTGAGAATCAATCACATTCATATTCACCTGATGAGCTCTGGGGGCGGCTCCGTGGCCCTCCCCTGCGCAGGCTGCACAGTCTGTCAGGAACCACAGAGGCTCAGCTCTGGGGATGGCTGGGGGGCCGCCCCCAGGTCTCCCTGCTTCCTAGGCTGCTGCCCTGGGCAGGGCCTGGGAGGGCTCACTGTGTGAAGGGCTCTGAGGGCAGGGCCTCTTTTCCTTTCTGCTTGTAGTGGTCAGGTGGTGATGGACAAGGACACTGGTTTCCTTTCTACAGTCCTTCTCTGTCCCTGGGCTCTGTTCCAGCCTAGGTTGGATGCTCAGGTGCTGGTATGAAGGGCAGAGTCCTGGCACCCACCTGAGCTCATGCTCCCGTGAACGTGGATCCGGCGGGTGGGCGTACGCTGGGGTGATGGCCTTGCTCTGTGGCCTTAGCCGGGGTGGCTGGGGAGCCTGTGCGTGCCTAGGGACGCAGGCTTACCCGAGGCTTTGCGCCCGGGCTGGCTGAGTCTGCGGAGGGGCGCTGTGGATTGCGAGGAGGCTGCCTTGGCCTCCTGGGAGGTCTCCTGAGTGGCCTTTATTTCCCAGCGTGCCTCTGCCCTGCTCCCGTCCTTCCTTCTGGCTGTTGGGCAGCGGAAGGAGGAGGGGTGACCATTCCTAAGTACAAAACAACACTGTTGCCAGGTGTGGCCTTCCTGTCCCACTCAGAGCATGTAGCTGACTTGTTCCATTGAAAAGTGGTCAATGCTACTAAATGAAATCTACAGAACCAAAGCCAAAGCCGGAGGGTGAGGGGCTGGCCCGCAGACCCAGGGGACGCATGGTCGATTGGATTTCTCCTGCGTCCTCCGTGGGGGCGCTCGGGCTCCAGGCCACCCGGCGTTTCTCTCTTGCCCCCCACACCCCCGCTGGTGCTCCCCGAGGTCTTCCTCACGGATGCGATGCCCTGTCACCTCCCACAGGGCTGGACCCTCAGTCTGGCCCCTCCACCTCCTGGCTTAGCAGGACGCTGCAGGATGGCGAGTCCACCCCACAGGGCCGTCCACTCAGCTCAGCCCCGGGGTCTCCACCAGGCTTCTGTGCTCCTCCCTCCATGCTGGATCACCTTTCTGGTCAGGCCCTGGCCCTCCGCCCTCCCCAGGTGAAGCCTGCCCTCAGCAGATTCCCAGGCGTTGGTCCAGCCAGAGCCCCTGACCCCTCTCTCCACATGGTGTGAGCCGCCTGGCCCCTGAGGCTCGGTGGTCCCTCGCCCTGCTGCTGCAGTGTCCTCGCGGGCAGGATGGCTTGCGGTGCCCTCCCCACCCCGTAGGAGAGCCTGGAGGCCCTGCCACCAACGGCCAGCACCTCCTGCTGGGGAGGTGCTCTTGCACTCTGTCCTCAGACGCAGGGGTTGCGGGTGCTGCCTGGGTCATGGGCCTTCCTTCTGCCCTCGGGACTCCTTTGCTGGGTTCGCCTGCAGCTCTGTGCCCCTGACCTCTGTCCCTGTCCGGCCTGTCCCCACTCCGAGTCCCCAAGCTGCCCCATTCCAGGACGCTCGTGGTGACAGTCCACTGAAATCCAACTCCATCTGCAGAGGTAGCGTGCCTCCTGGCCTTACAGGGCCTGGAGGGGGATTCCTGAGCCCCTCGTCCACCTCCTCCTGCCCCACTCCATGGCCAGCCCTGGGGGTCCCTGAGCCTCCCTGCCTCCTCCTGTCCCACCCCATGGCCAGCCCCAGCCTCCACTCTGCAGTGGCTTCTACCCTGGGCCACATCTGCGGCTTGTCCCAGAGGAGATGCCAGGACCCGCCACAGCCCTGCCCACCCAGTGGAGTCCCAGTACCGAGTGGGTGGGGTGGCTCCAGGTCCCTGGACTCCCAGACCCAGCCGAGTCCCTGTGTCAGGGTGAGGCGTTGGCATGGCCTGAGCCGCCCTCCTGCACACTCGGCGTCACCTCCAGGTCACCGTGGTGCCCGCTTGGTGCCTGGCTGTGCACACAGCTGCTGCCCTGCTCTGTGAGCGTGCTGGCGAGATGGTGGTATGCTCAGCGCACAAGCCTCCTGTCCCCAGTGCTCGGCCAGAGGAGCCCTGGGCCAGGCCTGCTTCTTCAGGAGGGGCCGTCCCTGGGGGTGGGCGAAGGCCCCCTTCAGTCCTGCCTCTGCCTCTGCTCAGGCCCTCAGGGTCTTCCCTAGTGGGCTGGACCTCGACCATCCTCCCTCACCCCCTGGACGCTCCGAGTGTGCGCTCTTGGCAGGGGATTCCGTGGTCCTGAGGAAGGTTCCGGACGAGATTGTCACAGCGAGAAGAAGAGTGGAACCGTGAACTGATGGAGACGGCTTGCCAAGGGCTTGTTCCCCAGCCCGCTGGCTGGACGCCTGGGGCGGTGGGGCTCGGCCATGCACCCCTGGGGTCACCACCAAGGGCCAGGGCCAGGTGCATGCTGAACTTTTCTTTGAAGTTCATTTGGTCCCTGTAATTTGGTGACGTTGGTGCCCAGGCTGGAGGGTGACACAGCCAGCCATTACCCCTGCCTTGGAGGAGGACCAGTGGAGGGTCTACCGGCTGTTCCCAGCGGTTGGCCTGGGCTAGATCCATCAGACACAACTGTCACCGGCAGAGGGGTGGCCTCACAGAGAAGGGCCAGCGGTCACCTGCTGCAGCTGCCAGCACCGTGTCCATGGCGAGGCGGAGCTGCCCTGGGAGAGGAGACGGGAACGGGGGAGGGCCTGAGAGGGCTCTTCCGGCGCCCTGCCAGCCCCAGTCCAAAGGACAAGGAAGCACATCCTACCGTGGGGGGTGGGCTGCCTCCTGACCTCAGGAACACACGCCGCTGTCCCTCCTGGGCCCCTACGCAGGCCCTCACCCAGCGCTCTCAGGCTCCGTCCCCCTTGCAGGGCCCAGAAGACACCCCTCTGTGTGCCCATGTGGGTTGCTGCCCCGTGTCATGTGGATTAATTCCCTCACGCTTTACCTGCCTGTCCTTACACACCCTGACAAATGTCCTGCCCGACACGGACAGCAGCCAGGAGGCTGGGTCAGGTGGTCAGGCCACGAGCCCAGCGGGAACGAGATGCTGTGCCCGTCCTCGCTGCAGCTGCGGGCTCCCACTAGCAGAGGCTGCCCTGCAGGCCCTCGGAGCCCCAGCTGACGGAGGCCACAGAATCTCCTTAGGATTCTTAGGATTTTGAAGAGAAACCCACAGCCAGACACGGTGGGCAGCATGGGAGAGCGAGGATGGCCGAGGGCCGGGTGCTGGCGTGTTCCTCAAGTACCTGCAGGAGCCTCCAGGAGCAGGAGGGCCCAGGACCGCCTGGGAGGGACGTCGCAGGCCTCACGGGAGGCAGGAGTGCTTCTCAGCACCAGGCGTCCACTCTGAGCAGACAGGACTTGGGAGGCACACTCTACTTGAGGGGCAGAAGGGCATGGGCTGCTGCCCTGTTCTTCCAGGGTCACCTCGGGCCAGCCCTGCAGAGACACAGGAGGGAACCGAGCGACACCCACCTCCTGGACCCCCCAGCAGTTGTCCACCCACTGACCAGGGGCAGGGGGTCCTGCTGAGGAGAGGGCAGGACCTGGGGTGGGAACAGCTGGGTGACCCCAGAGCCCTGGGCACCGCTCTCCAGGAGGGACCCTTGTGCGTGGTGACGGTGACGTGCAGCAGGAGGGCACACGCACGCCTCCCCCAGGGGACGCCCCGCAGAGCAGCTCAGCGCCCTGCTGGCAGCGAGAGGAGGGCGACCGGGCCCCGCGTGGCACACGGCGGTGCTGCCCGACGAGGACCGAGCGGTTACGGAATGGTCTTCAGCCCGCCGTGCCCTTGGTAGCTGGCTCCAGGCCCCTGTGGACAGCAAGCCCCAGATGCCCGAGTCCTTCCTGGAGCTGCAGAGCTGGCAACGGGCTATGCACAGCCTGGGCACGCCTGTCATCTCGGTGCCTCGCAGCACCTCGCACCTGTGGCCCTGTGGACCGTGGCTACCAGTGCTGCTCAGGGAGCCATGGCCAGGGAGCATGGCGCTGCCAGTGTGGACAGCTGGTGGGTCCTGAGTTCCACCCATGGACCAGCAGAGACAAGGGCCTCTGGCCAAGGACAAGCCTCACACCTGAGTAAGGGCCCAGACGGGCTGCGGGAGCCTTTGCTTGGGGCTTTGGCGGAATCGCCATCTGCATCCTTTGGGTGGATCCTGAGGGACGTTTGTGGGGACATGTGCAGGACCCTGCAGTGGAGGGAAGGAGGGGCCCCGCGCCCCAAGGCCACCCTCGCTGGCGTGCGGGGGACGCAGGGAGACAGCCAGCATGCCGCGTCACACCCGGGAACTCCGGAGGTGCAGCTGGGGGCAGAGAGCCCTGGGCGAGGCGGGAGGCCGACCCCAGCGCACCGGCGGGTCTGCACAGGCTGGAACAGAGCGGCTGCGCCTGCCAGGTGCCCGGACACCTGTCTGCCCCCAGAAGTCTGTGAGTCCATTGCTGCTTAATTTCAACAAATTCTGTTCTGCCTCAAAGTCTGAATCGTGTGAAACATGAATAAAATGTCTTTTTACATCAAAAGCCTGTGGCGTCCCCAGGCGGGGAGCAGAGGCCTGGGCGGAGGCTCTCAGCACGGCTGTGCCCTGGCGCTGCCCTCCTGGGCGACCTCCCGCCTCCGACAGGCTCCAGTCCTGGGGTCCCAGCAGCCCTCGGGAGGCGTGGCGGGAGCCGGAGCGCGTGGAGGTCCTGGCTGCGGGGCCCTCCCGTCTCTGGTGCAGGTCAGCACAGGCCAGCCGACCCCACAGCCACGGGCGAGGACAGGCGTGGGGGCCAGGCCGTGGCAGCGAGCATGGAGTGAGGCCGGGTGACCTGAGGCCTGGGGACTCGAGGACAGACGGCCATCCGTCCAGCTGTCGCTGACCTCCCCGCCTCCGCGCCAGCGTGAAATGGAGACAGTCGGGGTCAGGACCTCCTCCTTCCTGTCCAGACTCAGAGGGGTCCTGTTCCCGACAGCACCAGGGACGCCCCTCCCAGGCCTGGAAGCCCGCGTACCTGGCTCCCCGCGGAGATCCGAGGCCCCCACAGACAGCCCGCCGCGCCTGGTGCAGCCCGCGGCCCTTGCCGCTCTCTGTTTCAGTACAGTCTTAAGCTCCTGATGGCGTCCACACCCACATCCGGGGGCCCCAGGAGGGAGGCCACCGTCCTGCAGTCGAATCCCACCCCAGTCCCAGAAGCAGGAGGCCGCCTGTCCACTGGGAACACCAAGGTGTCCCGGGAGCCCACGCTGAGCGGGTGATGCTGCTGTGGAGCTCTGAGGTTGGCCTGAGGCGGGGGCTGCTCCTGTCCCCACCCCAGACGCCTGCTGGCTGGGAGACACCCAAGGGCCCCCAGACCAAAATGCTGGCTTCCTTCCTAGCAAAGGAGTGCCTGGCGGGTGCCCAGGGAGGGTGGGCCAGGTTGTGCAAGGCCGCAGACCTGTCCTGCCCCCTGAGAGGCGGCCAGGGAGGGTGGGCCAGGTTGTGCGAGGCTGCAGACCTGTCCTGCTCCTGAGAGGCGGCCAGGGAGGGTGGGCCAGGTTGTGCGAGGCTGCAGACCTGTCCTGCTCCTGAGAGGTGCCCAGGGAGGGTGGACCAGGTTGGGTGAGGCTGCAGACCTGTCCTGCCCCCTGAGAGGCGGCCAGGGAGGGTGGGCCAGGTTGTGCAAGGCTTTAGACCTGTCCTGCTCCTGAGAGGCGGCCAGGGAGGGTGGACCAGGTTGTGCGAGGCTGCAGACCTGTCCTGCCCCCTGAGAGGCGGCCCGGGAGGGTGGACCAGGTTGTGTGAGGCTGCAGACCTGTCCTGCCCCCTGAGAGGTGGCCAGGGAGGGTGGGCCAGGTTGTGTGAGGCTGCAGACCTGTCCTGCCCCCTGAGAGGTGCCCAGGGAGGGTGGGCCAGGTTGTGTGAGGCTGCAGACCTGTCCTGCCCCCTGAGAGGTGCCCAGGGAGGGTGGGCCAGGTTGTGTGAGGCTGCAGACCTGTCCTGCCCCCTGAGAGGTGCCCAGGGAGGGTGGGCCAGGTTGTGTGAGGCTGCAGACCTGTCCTGCCCCCTGAGAGGTGCCCAGGGAGGGTGGGCCAGGTTGTGTGAGGCTGCAGACCTGTCCTGCCCCCTGAGAGGTGCCCAGGGAGGGTGGGCCAGGTTGTGCGAGGCTGCAGACCTGTCCTGCCCCTTGAGAGGCGGCCCGGGAGGGTGGGCCAGCAGCAGTCCTTCATTCAGGCAGGGCTGAGTGGGGCTCTCAGTGCTGTGTCTCTGGGAGGTACTGTTCCTCCAGGAGCCCTGGGTTTCCTCTGCAGTCCGGGAAGGTCACCTGTCAAACTCTGCTCATTGATCACAGTGTGGACGGAGGCTGCAATTTAAGGCCAGAAGTCCTCTCTGTGGAAGTCAGGCCGCGCACTCAGCTGTCCGGGGTCCCTGGGCTCAAGCATCAGCATGCGCCTCTGCAGATGGAAGGACAGGCTTCAGAGGTCCAGTGGTGCTTCAGTGGCTCTCTCCGGCAAGCGTCCCACGCAGACCACACGGCACGTGGGCCTGGGCTGCCCCCACGTGGGATGTGGAAGAGGGCCCCTCCCTCAGCAGTGGGCTCGCTGACCTGCAGGGTGCGCACGAGTGCACATGGTCTGCAGGTGTGTATGTGCGTAGTGCGCGTTCCTGTGCGCGTGGCCCTATGGGCCCCTGTGTAGCAGGCTCTCTGGGGGCGCAGAGCCGGCAGAGGTCGGTGCTTGATCACAGAAGGGACTCATTAGAGGGCTGACCTGCAGGACCAGAAGCAGGTGAGTCCCACAATGGCTGTCTGCAAACTGCAGAGCTGGAGACCAGGCGCTGGCACCCTCAGAAGCTGGAGCCTCAGGACAAGGGGAAGCCGCGACGCAGCCCAGACTGAAGAGCTGCAGCTCCCGGAGGCACTGGTCAGAGTCCACGTGGGCAGAGGGGCTGGAGCACCACGTCCATGGCGGGGCATCGTGACCACGGCTCCTCGGGAAGAGTCGGACTCCCGCCCACGTGGCCTCCTCCTCCCGCCTCTGCTTCCACCCAGGCCCCGCCCACCCAGCAGAGCTGCCCACTCTGAGGGACGTCTCTCCGCTCGCTGTCCCACCTGCCCGTCATCTCTGGAGACACCCTCGCAGGCCACCCAGAGCCCCTGGCCCCAGGCCTCCACCTGGGCGTCTCCCTTAGGGGAACTGACGATGGATCAACCTGCACAGTGTGCAGCATTGTGTGTGTGTGCATGTGTGTGCATGCCTGTGTGTGCGTGGGTGCACATGCCTGTGTGTGCGTGGTGTGCAGGCCTGTGTGTGCACCTGTGTGTGCATGGGTGTGCAGGCCTGTGTGTGCATGCCTGTGTGTGCGTGGGTGTGCAGGCCTGTGTGTGTGTGGGTGTGCAGGCCTGTGTGTGTGTGGTGTGCAGGCCTGTGTGTGCATGCCTGTGTGTGCGTGGGTGCACATGCCTGTGTGTGCATGGGTGTGCAGGCCTGTGTGTGCATGCCTGTGTGTGCGTGGGTGTGCAGGCCTGTGTGTGTGTGGTGTGCAGGCCTGTGTGTGCGTGGGTGTGCAGGCCTGTGTGTGCACCTGTGTGTGCATGGGTGTGCAGGCCTGTGCGTGCACCTGTGTGTGCATGAGTGTGCATGCCTGTGTGTGCATGGGTGCACATGCCTGTGTGTGCGTGGGTGGCACACAGAGTCTCCGCAGGCAGCACGGGCTCTCGGTGAGGCTGCTGGTGCTGAAGTCCTGGAGCCCGGTGCATGTTGATCATCGTGAACGCTTCCTTTGCCTTTTAAATCTTAAATTGCACGTTGCCAGAATCTTTCATCATCCAACTCATCTACCTGTCTTGACCCTGCAAATAGTGAGAAACGGTCAGTGAGTCTTGATGCTGTGGCTATTATTTAATTCATACCACGCAAATCAGGAAAGAAAAACTGCATGTCCAAGGAAGTGTGAACCTGATACTGATCAACCCTAAGAGGCGATAAATGCAAACATCGCTGCTTTTGGCATTTATAAATTATTTGGCTCATTAGGACAAAGAGTGTGACATTTTGTGAGCCATGTGGGGTCCACCCAGTGTCAGGGCAGAAGAACAATTAGTGGCGGTAGGCTTCATGAGCAGACACGGCTGCCTTCCCGGCGACAGGAAATGCCAATTAAAACCAGAACAGCGAGCAGAGCTCATTAGGTGCCTCAGCCAGTGCTATCTGTCCGTGGGTCTGCGTGACAGGCCACGCTGGAGCACCACCCCAGCTTGATTGATGTGGGAACTCCCCAGGGGCGAGGAACCGGGTCCCCGTGAAACCACAGGACAGGCACATCCCCACACATCACGCCTGCACATGGGGTGTGGTGCTCACACACACGCAGGAATCCACGAGTCACGTCTGGTGTGCTCACACTCGGGAACTCCCGTGGACTGCACGTGCTGGCCCGCGTGTTTCATGTATAACATGTGGTACACGCACCCCCATGTATCATGTGTCCTGCATGCTCATGCGTGCGTGGCCACATGTAACACACATGTGCCCCATGTGCGTGGTGTGCACACACACGGCCTGTCACAGGCCCCAGGCCCCACACCTTCCTCCATACCACCCTGGGCACCCCCACCATGCCTGACGCTCACTCCTGGCCCACCGCCCCAGCCCCACTCACCCACCGCTTCCCCAGGCTCATTCCGTCCTCGGGGCCAATCTCATGCTGGCAGAAGGCTTTTCAGGCCCTACTTCTAAAAGAAAATTCCAAGCAAAGACTCTTCAGCCTATAGCTTCTCTGGTAGCGAGGTGGAGGAGCCCAAACCTCTGCTGTTCCCCAGCGGACGCTGGTTCCCACCCTGCTCCCCTTGGCTGGACGGCACCGTGGCCAGGGCAGGGCTGGGAGGAACGCCGTCCCGTTTGCCTCCTCCAGCCAGTGCCTGTCAAGCACCTTACAGCGGTCCTTCAGGTGGCCCTGGACAGGTCTACTCTGTCCCCTGCAGGCCCAGGAACCCGGCTCCATGCAGGGAATCGGTCATGCATTTGAGTCCAGGGTCTGGGTCAAGGGCAGGTAAAATCCCAGTCTGTTGGGCACTGAGCTCGGTGCTCCCGGATGCCGTAGACCTTCGTTTGCAGAGTTCTGACGCGCTGATGGTCCTTCTTGCTATTTTGGTGGTGGGATGAGCCCTTGGAGGTGCCGACCTTGGCTTTCTGCAGATGTCGTCCCTGCAGGGGCATCTCGAGGGCTGGGATGTGATCCTTGCTCAGCCAGGGCTGCAGCCTCACTGTCCCCAGCAAGGTGACCCTTGCTCCTCCCGCCGACCTTGACTCTGTTTCTGCCTCTGTGGTCTTCTGGCACCTCCATCTCTGGGCTGGAATCTGAACCGGGAACAGGAACTGAGTGTGACTGGTGTAGAGCTTGGGAGCCAAGCTCCAGCCTTGCCCTGGCCCCAGGGCTGTGAGCACATTTGCAGCCCTGGAACTAGCTCACCGGAGCCTCCCAGTCTGAGGGCGCTGCGGAGCGTGAGGGATGGTGCTGGGAAGGGGGAGGCTGCACCCGGGCCAAGCTCCGCCTCCCATCCTGCCTCCCGCAGCCCCACCTGGCCTGCCTCCCACGACCCAGGGCTTTGCCTCCCGGGGCCAGGCCTGTGCCCAGCACATTAGACATGGTGCGTGTGTGCACCCATGTGTGCATGTGTGCTGTGCGTGTGCGTGCGTGTGTTCCAAGAGCAGAGCTCTCCCTTCAGTGAGCACAGCCAGCCCTGGAGCCCTTCTTTGGTCAGAAGTGATCTTGGGAAAATGAATAAAAATGAAGCTCCCAGCCCCCCCTTTGCCTTTAAAGTGCTAATGTCCCCCAGCGGCTCAGCGGGACCTCCTGCATGCTCAGACCTCCTGCCCAGCCAGTGCGCCACTCCGCGGAGCCAGAATAGAGCCATCGATTTAAGCAGTGACGGCAGCTTTCTGGCCTCTGTTTCGGACCAGCTTCAGGGTGAACTTGCCCTGCGAGCCGAATGGAAAGGTTTCCAGGCCTGGGGAGATAGCTCAGTTGGTAGAGTGCTTGCCTTACCAGCACGAGGCCCTGGGTTCGATCCCCAGCACAGCTGTGTGCTGAACCTGTGTCCAGACACAACGTCTTCACCTGGAATCCCCCTGCCCGCACCTCAGCATGCTGGTCCTCGTTGGCTCTCGGGCAGCTGGTAGTGCTGCTGGGCTGGGCGTCTCTGCACCTTGACCTTCAGGGCTGCTGCGTCCTCCTGTTGTCTCTGCTTCTTTCTCGTTTCCTTGCTGACTGCAACTCTTGTGTCCAGCAGGGCATGGTTTTGGGCAGTGCCTGAACCAGCCCCAGGCCATGTGCTCTGTGACTCCCCTCTGCCACCAGGACTCCTGGAGGACACTCCTGGACACTGGCTTTCACCTCAGGCCCTGGATGGTCCTGGTTTTCCTGTTGGCCAGCCCTCGGGCTCCTACATTTCACTTTCTAAAACAACAAAACAGCATGTTTGTTGAGCTGCAGCAGGAGTGCAGGCGTTGGCCCTTCCTGGTGGGGCATGAGTGGGGGTGGCGGGAGGCAGCATGGCCCTGCACACAGGGGAGCCGAGTTCAGGAGGCCGTGCACCCCTTCTGTGGAGCAGCCTGAGCCTGGGAACCGGCCTCTGCAGAGGCTTCCGAGGCCGGGGCCAGGAGAGGGGTGCTCCGGGGGCGTCCTTGGCCCGGCGCGCACGTCCTCAGCCCTGCAAACGCCTCCTGGGGGGAGGCAGTGAAGTCGTTTATTGTCCTGGGAGCATTCATTTCCAGGATACCCATGTTTAAATAAAACTTTTATATATCTCAATAATTATGCCAATAGATCTTAATCTGGGTAATTAAAATTCAACAAGACGTTCCCAAGGATGTAACAAACGCCCACAAACCATTTTAACGATGGCAGGCTGCTCCCTGGCAGGGACGCGTCCTCACCCGGGCAGCGGGGCCAGGACGTGGGTGGGGAGCCTCGCGTCCCTTCCAAGCCTGCACCACGGCTGGTGCTTACTGGGTGTTACGGCCATGCTGGGCCCTCGTGGGGTGGCGCCACCCAGAGCGAACAGCCAGGGCCAAGGTCAGCCTGGCTCACGCCCCTGTGTGGGTGGCTGCGTCCCAGGCTTCCTCCAGCACCCGCAGCCCCGAGGGCCCCCCTGCCACCCTCTCCTGCCTTGTGAGCGGTCATGCCTCAGATACCGAGAGCTGGCTCTGCTGCTGCGGCTGTGAAGGTCGAGGAAGGAGGGTGGAGGCGGCCGCGGCCTCCTTGCCTCAAGTGGAGGGTGGAGGCTGCTGAGGCCTTGCCTCACTGGATGGCTTTGACACGGATTGTTTGCTGCAGGTTCAGGTGCCCCAGGGTGTGGGTGTTGTGTGATCCCAGTGAGCTGCGCCTCACCTGCGGCTGCCAAGTTGTGATTATGTCCCCACACGGGGCCCTGGCCTGGAGCCCAGGGCCAGGAAGGATTCAGGCCAGCCAGAGGTGGACTTGCCACCCAGGAGGTCATGGATGACCACGTAGTAGGGAGGGCAGTGGGTACAAGAGGAGACGGGGTGGTGGACTCTGGGTCAGGCAGTGACCCACCCTCCCAATGGTTAGATTCAGAAAGGGACTTGGGCCTGAGGCGTCTCCAGCCCTGCAGGGGCCGAGCTCTGGGGCTGCTCTCAGGAGAGGGCAGGAGAGGACCCTGGACATGCCTGAGGTCAGCTGTCCTCAAGCAGAGTGGGCAGGGGTGTTTTGGGTAAAGGCTGGGCAGGAAAGGACATGGAGGGCTGAACTGGAGTGGACTCCAGACACCAAGGACCTGCCCTTCTTCTCACTCTGCCTCCTCCGTGGTGAGGCCACACCGCAGGCTGTAGGAGATGCTGCTGGTCAGGCCCTGCTGGGCAGGGAGGGCCCGGTCCCTCCTGTGCAGAGTCCGTGGCTCAGCGCTGCAAACTCCAAGCTGTTATTTGAGTTCTTGGACAGAACTGAGAGCTGAGTTTCCTTCCATAAGTAGCAGAGTGTGCAGACCCTTATTAAACCTCTAAGGCTTTTGTGACTAGATAAAACCACACGGAAAGCACCACAGCTGGGCCCATGGCAGCTGCTCAGAAAATCAAGCTGCTCTTGCTGCCGAGTGGGACTGAGCGACCGAGCTGTGTTTGTTAAGAACACATAGTACTTAATTAGCCTGATACCAGCACTGGGCCTTGGATCAGTCCTGTTTTCTGTCGTCTGTGGCAGAGTCTGTGGGCCAGAGTCAGAGCAAGTTACCAAGAAGAGATGTTTATTTGGGCTGGTGGTTCTGGAGGGCCAAGGCCAGGGGACTGCACTTGGTGATGACTGTCCTGCTGGCAGGGTCCTGGGGTGATGCTGGCATTCAGTGGTGAGAGGCAGGGAGGGACTGCGTGTGTGTGTGCGCGTGTGTGTGTGTGTGTCCTGGTCTCTCTCCTTCTCATCAGAACCCGAGTCCAGTTGTGGGGCTACGCCGGGCGACCGTCTCTAAACCAGCCCGCCTCCCAACACCGTGGTCTACCGTTCCTCCCTCTGAACCCTCACAGGAAGCCTTGGGGGACACAAGCCACACCCAGGATGCTGCAGATGGGACCACCTACCCTTGAGCGGTGGCACCTGGGGGTGCACTGTGGCCTCGCCCAGCTGTGGAGCACAGCAGGGGCTCCTGCTGGGGAGCAGGCAGCTCATGGGCCACGTACAACCACGTCCAGGACTCTGTTCCATGGAACCCAAGAGTCGCCACGGAAGGCCAGTGCACCAGGGAGGGCACGGCTGGAGCGCAGCAGGCAGAAGGGGCAGCTGGGGTCGGCAGGTAGCCATGGCGGGGGAGAGGGTGGGGACGTGCAGACCCGCCGCTCCTGCAGTTCTGGGGCTGAGGAAGGGCTGCCATGACCCGGCCCCAGCTCCCTCCAGGGTCTTGCCGCAGTCCCGTGTAGGCGAGGGAGAGGCTTCCTGTAGGAGAGACGGGCTGGCTGTGAAATAAAAGCTTTGGATCTTATTTTTCAGGAAGAGCGACAGGAGACAGAATCGTCTTAGAAGCAGGGCATGACGGGGAGCTGTCCAGGTCTGGCTCTAAGGAAGGAGCCCACGCCTGATTTATTCACAGTGGTACAGATACAAAGGGGCCCGGTAGGAGCTGCTTCTGTGATACACAGGACAGGGGTGGAGGCCAGCCAGCCATCTGGCTCCAGCGGGTCCCTCCCACATCCAGGGCCTGCCTCTGAACTTCCTGTGCACCAGCAGGGAGACCACGTGACTGGGGCCATCTTGCACAGTGCCTCATGATTGTGAGTCCTCGACTCCAGATTTTCCTGTCTCCTCCTTCAGCCACGCTTGGCTGGATGCAGGGTGTGGCTTCCCACCGGAGGTGAAGCACAGGGAGCCAGTGCACCCACCCAGACGCCCGCACTGCCCCTGAGGGAGACAGACGCCATGCCTGGTCCCGCCTCTGCCGCCCTGGCCGAGGGTGGGTTGCAGGTGTGTGCAGTTGGGAGGCTGGGCAGTTCCCGGGGCGTCAGCGTCCCGGGCTCCCGGGGTGCACGCAGGCCACCGCCCGGAGCCCTGGTCCCACCTGCGCCCTGCGCTGGACAAACGTCCTCTCGTCAAACGCCACTCCCACGGAGCCCAGGGCCACCATATTTTTGCTTTATTTACATGAAAATCAACAGATGTTAGCAAGTTAATGTCATTTATTATATAAGATGGGATGACAATACAATTAGTATTTTTTAAACTGTAATTGTAAAATTGACCTTATTAAAATTCCACTTCCTCCATAATTAAAAAAACTAATTACTTCTAGTAATTGGACCAGAAATGACATTTTCAGTTCATTAATATTCAGCAAATTGTTTTTGAAGATGTTCTCGCACAGCACACCGTCAGTCTCCGGCATTGCTGTTCATTTCTTATTTAAAAGTCGTCTGGAAATAATAGTTTGCATTTTAACAAGATGTGTACTCATGAATCGCTTTTGTAAATAAAGTTTTAATTGCTAATTAATTTGTGGGGGCTCCATCCCGTCAGGCCTCCAGGACTTGGGTGCCGGGCGGTGGCGCTGGAGGGAGCTTGTCTGCGGTGCGCTGGGCCGCGGGCCACGCTCCGCTGCTCATGAAAGCCACAGTCTAATTACTTGGCCCCGGAAGGTGCAGGCACATCAGAATCACAGAGTGTGAACCAGTTTTGTAATTAACTGAGCCCAGTGGAGAAGAGTTTGAGAGTGAAAATCCACCGTTTAGGCCTGCCGGGGGGCTGGGCCCTGGGGTGCGGGAGGGCAGTGGTCTGGTTGGGGCTCTGACAAGGCCGAGCTCTGGGCTCCCGAGGCCCGTCCTCCGCTCGCCCACAAAGCAGCTGTCTTGGCACCTGACAGGCGGGCTCCTTGCCCCTCTAGCTCTCTGAGAGGCAGCCCGGGCCCTCGGGGACCACGGGTCTGTGCTGGGTGGGAGGCGGGAAGGGGAGAGGGGCCCCAGAGGGCTGCAGCCTGTTCCAGATAGGCAGGCGCAAGCCCCCACAGTGGGCCCGAGAGCCCTGGGAGCTGGGCGTGAGCAGCCCACGGGACACACCAACGCCAGGGCCAGCGGTTCTGGACCCTCTGCCGCAGGCGAGCTGGGGAAGCAGGGCGGCCGGGGGCTGGGGTCGCTGACCCGCGTGGCCCTGCAGCTTCCCGCTGCTCCAGATCCCACCTGGCTTCTGGAAGCAGGAGGTGGACGGACAGCTGGGCCTGCAGTTGTCCCAGGCGCTGTCCACTGGGTCCCCGTGCCTGTGAGCTGGTTGGCCGCATGTGACTCTGCCCGCACACAGCTCTGGGGTCCTGAGGTCGGGGTGGGGGCTCTGGTCACCTGCCCTCCCTCCTGCACAGCCCTCAGCCTCCTCCAGGACCTGGGAGCCACAAGCAGGGCCCGGCACAGCTGCCCGGCACAGCTGCCTGGTACCTACCTGCCCCTTCTGCCTCTCTGGGTTGGGGGAGCCCCCGGGAGCCTGCATGGCCAGGCTGCACCTCCTAGCAAGCTGGGCTGAACCAGAGTCCCTGGGCGGGAGGCTGTCAAGGTGGGTACCGGACACCAGAGTCTTTGTGAAGCGTGGCCTCTGAGCAGCGACAGGGAGGGAGCGGGCAGGTGGCCCTCCCACAGCACTGGCTGGCTGGCTCTCCCCTGGCACTCTCCCTCCTGGCCGCTCGCCCCGCAGCTCCTGGGCGTGGCCTCTGCCTGGATCTGCCCTGTACCAGCTGGCAGAGCTTGGGGAGCTCCTGCATCCTGCTGGACCTTGGGCTGCTTTTTACAGGCCCTGTGGCTCTGCACAGAGCCTGTTCCATTCTGTCCCATCCCGGGGATGGTCCCTGCTGGGGGTTCTGGGGCCAGGGGCTCTGCTGGCTTGGTAGCCCAGGGACAATCAGGTTGATGTAGATGTGGGCAGGAAGGCTGGCGGCCTGGACACTGAGGCCTGCTGTCCTCTTCTGCTGAGGTTGGGGGCACCCGTCCATCCTGGTGGTGTCTCAGGGACGGGCCCCTCTGCTCCTCACAGGGGGCCGGCTGGGTGGCCACGGTTGGGTTCGATGGGAGCCCTCCTCCACAGGCGGAGGTGGTGGGCCTGTGCCGTGGAAGCTCCCTCACATCTCACCTCTGCCACGGAGGCCAGGCGTCCCTCTACAGCCAGGCCAAGGTCACAGGTCAGGCTCATGGAGCTGCATGAGGCCTGGTGAGGTCCATGCTCCCAGCAGGAGAGCCAAATGGCCATTGGTCACACACTCACACGCATGTGCACGCACCAGCACCCATACTCATACACTCACATGCACTCAGATACGTACATGCTTGCACGCACACACCTACATGCACACTCTCATACATGCACATGCACTCACATACACGCATGCACACACCTACACGCACACATTCATACACACACACAAATGAGCACACACATGCACTCATGTACACATTAACACTCATTCACACACACTCACATGAACACACACACAATACTTATACATACATACCCCAGCACTCACGCACAAATGCACACACACTTACCTGTACATGAATACACACATGTACATTCATGTGAGCATACAGACACATGCTCACACACACGTGCACTCACACACACTCACAAGCACACACACAACAGTGACAACGTCCTGGGCACCTCAGGCAGCAGCCCCCTTCCCCGCAGCTGCTGGTCCTCCTGGGCGACCTTGGGAACGGGAGATGTAGAGCAGAGGGGCTGACTCAGGAGGAGGCGAGGAGTGGGTGGGGGGTCTTAGAGGGTAAGAGTGAGCAGGCAGAGCCCAGGGACTGGGCTGCGGCACACAAACACATGCACTTGCACACACAGTCACATGCACACACACTCATGCACACACATACTCACATGTTTACACACACACACACACACCACGGACTTGTGTACATGTAGTATGTACTCACACATGTTCACACACATACTCACAAACACTGACATGTGTACACATGCTCATATACACACTTGTATGTGTATATGCATTCACACACGCTCATACACACACTCACATGTACATGTGCTCACACGCTCACATGCGTACATGTGATTACAAATGCTCATAATACACTGACATGTGCACACATGCTCACACACTCACATGTGTACATGCACTCACACATGTTCACACATGTTCACACTGACATGTGTACACACACTCATATACACACTCATGTGTATACATGCACTCACACATGCTCACACTCACATGTGTACACATGCTCATGCACACATGTGTACATGTGCTCACACATGTTCACACACATGCTCACAAACCCTGACATGTGTACACATGCTCATATACACACTCACATGTGTATATGCATTCACACATGCTCATACACACACTCACATGTACATGTGCTCACACACTCCTATGCACACATGTACTTATACATGCTCACACACTGACATGTGCCCACGTGCTCACACACACTCACATGCGTGCATGTGCTCACACATGTTCACATATGCTCACAAACACTGATATGTGTACACATACTCATATACACACTCACATGTATACATGCACTCACACACTCACATGTGTACACGTGCTCATACACACACACTCACATGTGTACACGTGCTCATACACACTCACACACTCACATGTGTACACACACACACATGCTTGTATGCACACACTGTTGACAATGTGTGGGTGCTGTTTGGTGACATCCAGTTTGTCCCTCAGGACATGCACACGTGCACTGAGTCTCTGGTGGGGATGGCACTCTGCCTCGCACACCTGGGACGTGAGTCGCATGTGCTAGTGTCAGCTGCACCTGGAGGTGTCCCTGGCCACTCTGCTCTGGACCCTCGCAGCACTGATGCCTGGCTGGTGGTTGTCCCTGCCCAGCATCCAGAAGCCACTCCCAGAGGCCCAGCGGGGTGCCTGGGCAGCACTGGTTCTGGGCCAGGTCTCTGGCACCAGCCGGTGTGCAGGGGCCTGTGGTGGGGGCTGCTGGCTGCTGGCGGCGCCCTCTGAGCTGAGTGCCTGGCGCCCGAGGAGGGAAGTCAGCACCGGCCTTTTCCACGGTCAGGAGTCCACGCGCCCCCAGCTGTGTGGAGTGGGCGGGAGGGCGAAGGATGCGAGCTTTCTCTTTTTCCATGTGTGCTGACCTTGCAGGGAGGGAGGATGGCTCTCTGCACGGAGGCCCTGGGGGAGGCCTGCCCGCTTCCTCTGACCCCTGCGCTGGGCGAGGGGAGCCGCCCTTGGCTCCCTGAGCCCTCCTGGTCCAACTCCCACCTGGGGACAGCACCCCTCCACACCGTGGGTGCCCCACGGAAACCCAGCTAGAGCCCAGGACAGGATTAACAGGAGGAAAGGATGCGGGAGCCCCAGGCGCGGGCAGGTTCCAGGTTCTGCGTTCCAGTTTACGCGCGCCCCTGATGCACTGATTCAGAGGCACAGGGCCCACACGAGATGCACGGTCGGTCCCTGAGGCCCACAGGTGAGGCGCTGCACAACCTGAGCCTGGACCCAGCACGCTGAACGTGAGTCGTGTGCGGACGGTTGCACTGGGTGAGGACGGGCCGTTTCCCGAGGTGACTGTTCCCGCTCTCCTGGATGGAATCACGCGGTTTCAGTGGTTCCCATCCTGGGGATGTTTCACACTTACACGTGGCAAGGCTGCTGTGAACGCCGGGGTGACGCGTGGACGGAGATCGTGTGGGCTCTTGGGTGTGCACTGCAGAGCTTCGGTCCAGCCTCTGCCCAGGGAGCTGGCAGGGTGCTTGTGCTCCGTGATGTGCTGGCCTGCCCCTGACCCCTGGTGGGTGTGCCAGGTCACCTGCCATGGTCTTAACCTGCGTCTCTCTGGTGGCTGAACACTCCGCAGCGTTCCAAGCACCTGTTGGCCGTTCTTACGAGGGGTCTGTGGAGGCTTGCGCCCTTTCCCCTGGGTCCTCTGCCTCTTCATCGGGTGACGTCTGAGTCCTTCACCCTCCGGCTCCTCTGGCCCCTTGCTGGAGGGGCCTGTTCTGCAGTCACGTTCTCCCGCCCGCTGCGAGTTTTGATAGTGGTGTGCCAGGTGAGCAGAAGGCTCCCTCCCTGTGTGGGCCCCTGCTCTGTTGCTCTGCCGACTGCTCCCAGAAACGTGTCTCCACCTCCCCAGATCGGGACCACGTCCGCGGTGCCCGCTTGACCTCTTTAGAGTTCGGTCTGCGTCTAATTCTGCCCAGCATCTCACATTAGCTTTGTGTCATGAGGAGAGGGCTGGCTGGGACTGCAGCTGCGACTGCGGCTGCGGCTGCGGCTGCGGCTGCGGCTACTCTGTCTGTCCTCACGGTGCTGAGCAACTTAGAGACCTAGTGAGGCCGGGCCTCCCTGCACAGCGGGCCTCTTCCTGCCTGCAGCCCTTTCTGTGCCTGGGCTTCTCTCGCCGCGAGGCCGCTCACCTGAGGTCGTTCTCCTGTGCTGGCTTCCTTCCCTGGTGTCAGCCTGGCACCTGGACCAGGCGTGCTGTCAATCTGCTCCGTGTTTATATAAAGTGGGTTTTCGTGCGGACAACATAGAGTTGGTCTCATTTCATCTTCCACTCTTTTTTTCTCTTTGATATCTGAACGGTCTCTGCCCTTCCCTGGGTGGATTTGGATCATCGTTGTTGGAGATGATTATTGAACAGCTGGGTTAACATCCACAAGCTCCTGCTTCTACATCCGCCCACGTTCTTTGTTTCTTTCTCATTTCCCTCCTCCCCTTAGTGGTCTCCTCTGGTTTTAATTGAGCATTTCAGCTGAGTCTCTTCCCTCTTCTCTCAGTTATACTACTTAAGGATTGTTTTAGAGTTTTCATTGTTCATTTTAAAACACTCCAAGTCCACACTCACTGCTTCACAGGTGGTACAAGGTCCCCTAACCACATTGCAGACCCTCCCGCCCTGCACCAACCATCTGCTATCAAGGGCACCCCTACCGATTTCACTGCTGCTATTATATTGAACAAACTGCAATCCGCTACCTCAATAATAGAGGGAATGTGATTTTACCTTCATTTATTCTTTTAAAATTTTTTTAAAATTTTATTTGTTCTAATTAGTTGCACATGACAGTAGAATGCACTTATGCATTTTGATAGATCATACATAAATGGAGTGTACTCTCATTTTTCTGATTATACATATTGCAGGATCTTTTATTCTTTCTTAAGGCTGCTCATGTAGAACTGAGCTTCTGATTTATCAACTTTCTTCCCCTCTCTTCTTTAAGCACTTCTTGCGAGGCAGATCTACTGGTGACAAGTCCTCCTGGTTTTTGTTTATCTAAGGTTTTTATTTCTTTTTCACTTTTCAAGGTTAATTTTTTCTGGATGCACAATTCTAGGCTGGTGAGGTTTCTGTTCCCCAACATTTAAATGTGTCCCTCTGTTCATGCTTGCACGGTTTCTGAAGAGGACTCTGATGTCACTGTGTCCTTGCTCCTTGGGTCAAGTGCCTCCTCGCTTCTTTCACAGTGTGCTGCCATTGGCTCTTGCAGTCCCACCATGACGTGCCTGGTGAAGACAGGCATTTTTGCTGGGTGTCTGAGCTTCCTGGGTCTGTGGTTTGCTCTCCTCATTGATTTAGTAAAATTCTCAGTTATACTACTTACATTCCTTCTTCTGTTCCCTTCTCTCTTCTTTTTTCCAGTGTTTGCATTCCATGGATTTTGCCCCTCTTGTGATTGTCTCACTGTCCTTGGATATTCTGTTCCTTTGTGAACCACCTTTCCTCATCTCATTGTCAGTTGAGGAGTCTCCTCCTGACACATTTCCAAGCCCACCGACTTTTCTTTGGTCGTATCCAGTCTACTGAGCCCTGCAGACAGTCTTCATTTCTGTTTCCATGTGTTTGATTGCTGGCATTGTCTTCTGACTCTTGTTGAGATACAGTCTCTGCTTTCACCACCAGCTATTCTTGCATGCCGTCCACTTGTTAATTAGTGCCCTTGCCTATTAACCATAATAATTTTATATTCTTGGTGTGAGAATTTCAGCACCTCTGGTACTGGTGCTGACCCTATCTTTTCAAACTGTGTGCTTGCCTTTTAGTCTGCCTGGTAGTCTTTTGTTGAAAGCTGAGCACGATGTATCAGGTAAAAAGAACTGAGGTAGACCGGCATCAGTGTGAACTTCTGCTTCTCAGTCTGGATTTGGATTGCGTTTACTGTTTGCTGTAGTGCTTTGTGTCAGAGACTGAAATTTCTTGTGTCTTGTGTCAGCCCTCTTGCTGTTGGGTGTCCCTAGAGATGCCGCATCTCTAAATAGGGTCTGAGGTCTATGGTTCCTTTAGTGGTAATCCCTGTTATTAGCGTGATGGTAAGGTGTCGGGGAAAGGAGAAGTCTGTAGTTCTGCATTGAGGATTTGGTCTTTTAGCGAGCCTGAGTTTGGTGTTTCCTCCCCAGTTCAGAGCCTAGAGGAGTTGCAGTTGGTGGTGGTCTCCTTCCTCCAGGTTGGTCAAGCTTCCCCTCAGTTGGGGTGGCTCTGGTGAAACAGTTCCTCCTGAGGACAGGCCTTGCTAGGAAACACAGAATGCACCAGCGTATTTCAAAATGGCTCCCTCTCCCCTCTGCCCGTGGAAGTAGGAGTGGTTCTCTCATTTTCCTTGTGGGAACCTGTTGGGTTACTAGAGGTAAAATTCACAAAAGCGTGGACCCTGTACACTAAACGTGGGCCTCCCTGGAGTTTGTCACTCTCAGACTTGTGCATGCCGAGTCCCTGACGATTTCTCAGTTAGTATTTAGGCTTTGTACCTTGGCACAGCTTCTCCTGGAGTCGTTTTCAGGGCCTTCTTCTCTGGGAGTGTGATTCTCTATCCACCTCTGGTCTCTCCAGTGCGGGGGCAGCACGTGCCCTGTGGCCTCTGTTCTCTGGATGTCTAAGAAGAGTTGATGGTTTTTACTTTACTCAGGTGCTTTTTCTTGTGGAGACTGGAGTGGTGACTTCTGGGCTCACTATATGCTTTTATTTTCCGTGTGTTTATCCTGCACCATGCGTTGGGGACATTTCCTCCTCCTTTTGAATGACTTTGAGGTCCTTACCAAGAAATCAATTGGCCCTATAATTGTTTATCTATTTCTGGACTCTATTCTGTTCTATTGATCTATTTGTCCTTCTTTGTCCTTATGTCTTATTACTTTAGTTTCTTTGTAAAGCCTAAATTAAGCACATATGAGGATGCAGCAGCTTTTTTACACAATTTGTTTGATTGCTGCAGATCCTGTATATTTTCATACAAGTTTTAGGGGCTGGTTCAATTTTTATTTTAAAATGCTGCTGAAAATTTATTGGTTATTACATGATTACTGGGGTCAATTTAGGAAAAGTTGACATCTTAAAAGTAGTTAGCCATTCAATAAAATAATTTGGCATTTGGTGTTGGATCATCCAGATCTTCTTTAGCTTCTCTCACCAACTTTTGTCTTTGTCAGTGTGGTTTCGCATATCACCTCTACTAGGGTTAAAAACCTCAGTTTTATTTTGCTTGAAGCTATTCAATGCATTCAAATAGGTGAAGAAAAAAATAAAATAAAATAAAAAAAATCTGGGCACCAGTGTGCAGTGTACGAGGGACAACCCCAATGCGTATGAGTTACTCAACACCAGCACACAGGCCTGACTCCGGAACTCGGCACTGGCCAGGCCCAGGAGGCCACCATTGGACCCTCGGATATTCTAGCCATATGGGTGCTTGGGAGCCCACCTCTAGGCTCTGGGGTATCCTGGACATATGGGTGCTTGGGAGCCCACCTCTAGGCTCTGGGGTATCCTGGACATATGGGTGCTTGGGAGCCCACCTCTGGACCCTGAGACGTCCTGGCTGTGTGGATCGCACGGCCTGTGAATGCTCTCTAGTTGGGTATGGAGCGCTTCCCCAAGGCCAGGTGTTGAAGTCAGGTCCTCAGCTTGAACAGATGGTGGGGCCATTAAGGGGTGGGGCCCAGTGGAAGGGTCTTCAGGTCACTGGGGCATGCCTGCAAGGGGATTGTGGGACCCCAGTCTCTTCCTCTCACTCTCTGTTCCCAGCCATAGTGAGGTGAAAACTGCTCGACCCTGTGCTCCTGCCATTTTGAGCTGCCACAGGCCCAAAAGCAGCAAGACCAGACCACCGGATTAGAACCTCCAAAACCTGAACAGATCCAGCTGCTCGTTTAGGTCGGTTATCTCAGGTATCTTGTCACAGTGTTGGAAGCTGACTAACCGATGACAATGTGAATGGCTTGCATGCCACATCGTGAGTAGATACATGTATGGCATTTTTACACTTGCCCACATCGCTGCCGTGTTTTGCAACTGTTTTTTGTAGAGGTCTGAGTTTTCCGTCAACACCATTTCTCTTAGGTTGGAGCTTCTAATGCCTTTCTTTCCTTCCTTTTTTTTTTTTTTTTTTTTTTTTTTTTTTTAACCCAGGGTAGCTTAGCAAACAAGCCACATCCCCGGCCCCTTTTAGTTTTGAGACAATTTCTCACTAAGTTGCTTGGGGCCTTGCTAAGTTGGTGAGGCTGGCTTTGGATTTGCAAGCCTCCTGCCTCAGCCTCCTGAGTCTCTGGGATTACAGGTGTGTGCCACCCTGCTCTTATGCATTTCTTAAAGGGAACATCTGTTTGCCATTCATTCTCTTAGTTTTGATCCTTACAGAAATATTCATCTCGCCCTAACTCGCGAAGTCTGTTTTCTGTACGTGTGATTCACAGGGTGACATCTCCTCTGCAACCGTGTCTCTCTGTTGACTCCTGGTCCCCGAGGAGCCCACTCTCACGCACGGCCACTCCATGTGCTCTGTGGTGCTTCTCATGTCACAGCCCCCTTTCTGCCCTGGGATTATCGTCCTTGGATTCTGATGTGCCTCGGGGTCTCACTTTTATATTTCTCCTGTTGCTGTCCCACTGAACTTCCTGAACATACAGATCCATCACATTTGCAGATGTTTTGGGGCCAGTTTTGTCAACATGCTTGGTGTCTTTTGAGTAATGAACCATCCCTGCTTGTGGGGTGCAGCCTGTCAACCTGCTCTGATCTTGGGGAGTCAGCAGTGAGTGTGGGTCGTGCTGGCTTTGGAAGCCCTTCCACACCGTGGCTTGCGGGTGCCTCACGTACTGAGCCTGTGTAATGTCCTCCTTTTTTCCTGCAATGCTTTGACTTGAAGTTTTTGTTTCTGACATTAATGTAACTAGAATTACTGCACTTTTTTTCTGTGCTTTTCTGAGTTTCTTATGACTCTTGCTAGTGGTGTATGGTTGGGTTTTATTAAATCCAGTTTGATTGTCTGCCTTGTGAGTGAATTTTTATCCTAACCTCACTTGCCTGAATCAGCGGCACATCTGGATTTATAATTGGTCTCCTGTGCTGTGTTTCTTTCCTGATCTTTCTTTATTTCTCTCTCCTCATTAGTGCTTATTCTGCACTGACTTTTTTTCTTTTTCAAATTTCTCTCTAACAATTTGGACGATGTGTCCTATGTTTCTGATTTTAGTGGTTAATCTAGAAACCTGATCACTCACACAGCAGTCAAGCTATAAAACGAGTCTGTCTCCTTACCTGCTCTAAGACGTTCCGCTCCCTTCCTCTGACTTCTATGCTGTAGGTGCTACAGACTCAGAGTCCTTCGTTGTAATAGTTTTGAAGACTCTTTAGAGTCTGCCCACGTGTGCCAATTTCCATGTGCTTCCTTGCTCTTCCCACATCGGATCTTCCTTGGCTATCCCGGGTGAGGCAGGGATTGACCTTGGATGGGGTCCGTTGCTGCACACCGGGGCCCTGCTGGTGTTCTGAAGTCTCTACCCTTGTGATTGAAGGGTGCTCTTTCCTGTCATTGACGCTTGTGACGGCGACTTCATCTGCCCACCGGGATGCCCCTCTCCCACCGGGATGCCCCTCGACCCTCTTCCTTGCGTGCTGGGCCAGTCGACTCTGGGGCTGGCTGTGGCTGGTTGGAGGTGACCCCTTTTCTTCACAGTGGCTTTTGCATCTTCTCTCATTTTCAATGTCCTATAACTTCACTATTAGGTTTCTGTGCATAATTCTGTGTAGATTCATTCTTCTTGGAAGTGGCTGGCCTTCTTGAATCAGGGATATTTTAATTGTCCTTTTACTTGGGATTTATGGGTGATTATCCTTTAACACATCACATTGCAATGCTGCCTGTCTCTCCTTTCTGACTCTCCAGAGATGCCAGTTAGGCCTCCTCTCTGCCTTCCAGGGGTCCCGACCGCTGGGCGTCTCCCTGGGTTCTCCTTGGTGTATTTCTGGGCAGTTTATTCTGACCCGATGTCACTCTTCCCCCTCCTCCATTCTTTCCCTTTCCTTCTTTGTCGAATTAGGTATTAATGCACCAGCGAATGGGAACGTCAGGAACCATGCTGTTGGCTGTTAGCAGTCACTTCTGCTTCTCTCAACACTCTGCTGCTCCTTCTTCCTGCCCACAAACCTCTATTTCTTGAAATGCTGCTGGTCTTCTGTCCACTTGTGCATCTTCTCTCTTTTTCCTGCTCACTGTGCCTTCCTGGTCTGCTGTTCTTTTCCACTCCACTGGTGTGTGCTCAGGAAGCTGCCCGGGATGGTCTCCTCAGGAGCTGGGTTTGCGGCTGCTGGGATTGTGATGGACTCGCCGACGAGGACCTGGAAAGGCTGGCTGGCTCAGATGCCGAGCAGGCAGTCCCTGTGGGTTAGGGCTGTCAATCACTCAGGACGGCTTCTTGCTGAGGAGCCTGAGGGCGGGTTGTCCCTCCTCACACTCTTTGGGCAACCCTTCCTGGGACTGTCCTGTGGGCTGGGGTTCCATTTGACTGTCCCCTTCTCCGTGAGTGGGGTCCTCTGCTGGAGGAGGCACGGAGAGACCGTCCCTGTCTTGGGAAGACTCCAGTGCTGCCTCCTAAGTTCAAGTTGGCTTCACTGAGCTCCAGGTAGAGCCTGGCTCTCCCTCACCCACCCGCTTTTGTCCTAGGACAGTGCTTGCTTTTCTTAGGGGGGCTCAGGGATGCCCTGATGCATTTAGAAAAATATTATCCAGCCTTTCTTTGGGGGGCCTCAGGGGACGATTTAGATATTCACACTGGTGAGGTTTCCAGAGCAGGGAGCTCTGACACTGTGAGGGTGTCCACACTGCTTGGTGGGTTCCAGAGCAGAGAACCTGACACTTGGGGTCAGCTTCAGCGTGTTGTGCCCACTGTGCGTGGAGAGGGCAGCACTGGGATCCTCTCCATCCTGGCATGGTGCGTGGAGACGTGCTCGGGCTCCTGGGCTTTGCTGGTGTGCTCCTGCTTCTGAAGGCCTGGTGTGGTCCCCGAGTGGAGCAGTGGGCCCTGGCCCAGGTCTCCCCGCCCCAGGGTCCACACAGCGTGCAGAGCTGGCTCTACAGTGGAGTCAGGGAGGGCCGCGCGGTGTTCCCCACACCCCTGCACTGCTGCGGCTGCTGCGTGCTGCTCCGGCATCTGGTTCTGAGTTGAGTAGCTGAGCGGCACAGCTCTGGAGGAGTCCTCTCTACCTGGTCAAGTGCTGCCCTGGTCCTTATCCCTGATGCCAACCCAATAACGAGGACACCTTTTAAAATCGATGTTAAATTAGTTCTACGTGACAGTGGAATGCACCTATGCATCTCGATAGATGTATAGCTTGTACTCGATAAATGGAGCGCAACCTCTCACTTTTCTGATTGTACATGTTGCAGGATCACTTTGGTCATGCAGTCATATACGTACAGGAGGTAATAATGTGTGTTTCACTGTCCTTCCTACCTCATACCCCTTTCCCTCCCTTCACTCCCCTCTACCTAATCTAAAGTAACTCTATTCTTCCCTGTCCCCTGACTTATTGTGAATTAGCTTCTGCTTATCGAGAAAACATTTGGCCTTTGGTTTTTGGGTTTGACTTATTTCACTTAGCATGATATTCTCCAACTCGATCCATTTACCAGCAAATGCCAGAATTTCATTCTTCTTTAAAGCTGAGTAATATTCCAGTATATATATATATATGTATGTATATATATATATATATATATATATATATATATATGTATGTATATATAAATGTTCTTTGTCTAGTCATCCATTGAAGGGCACCTAGTTTGGTTCCATAGTTCAGCTATTGTGAGTTGAGCTGCTATAAACATTGATGTGGCTGTGGCACTGAAGTGTGTTGATTTTAAGTACTTTGGGTATAAACCGAGGAGTGGGATAGCTGGGTCACATGGTGGGTCCATTCTAGTGTTCCTAGGAATCCCCATAATGGTTGCACTGTTTTGCATCCCCCACCAGCAATACATGAGTGGGCCTTTTCCCCACATTCTCGCCAACATTTACCGTTGCTTGTATTCTTGATAATTGCCATTCTGATTGGAGTGAGATGAAATCTGAGTCGTTTTGATTTGTATTTCTCTAATCGCTAGAAAAGTTGAACAATTTTTCATTTATTTGTTGATCGATTGTGTATCTTCTGTGAAGCGTCTGTTCAGTTCCTTAGACCATTTATTAATTAGGTTTTTTTTGGTGTTGAGTTTTTTGAGTTCTTTATATATCCTAGAGATTAATGCTTTATCAGAGGTGCATGTGGTAGATTTTCTCGCAATCTTAGGCTCCCTCTTCATATATTGATTGTTCCATTTGCTGAGAAGAAGCTCTTTAGTTTGAGTCCATCCCATTTATTGATTCTTGTTTTAACTTCTTGTACTTCAGGGGTCTTGTTAAGGAGTCAGGTCCTAGGTCAACATGGTGAAGATCTGGTCCTACTTTTTCTTCTACTAGTTGCAGGGTCTCTGTTCGTATATCTAAGTCTTAGATCCACAGTGAGTGAGTTTCATGCAGGGTGAGAGATAAGGGTTTAACTTCATTTTGTTATATGTGACTTTCCAGTTTAAATTTGGTCTTTTCATGTTTTCCCATAATTCTCAGAAGTTCTGTTCATGGATTCTTACCATCTTCTCTGCATGGTCGACTTTATTTTCAATATTAAATATTTTGTCTTCATTGGCTGAGGTTCTGTCTTCCAAATGGTCAAGTCTGTTGGTGATGCTTTCTATTGAATTTATAATTTGATTTATTGATTTCTTCATTTTGAGGATTTCTGCTTGTTTTTTTTTTCACAGTCTTTAACTCTTTGTTGAAGTGATCTTTCACTTCCTGTATTTTCTCTTTGATTTCACATTTATACCACCCTTTACTTCGCAGATCAGATTAACTGTTGTACATTCTAAACTCCTGCTTGGACATTTCTTCTACTGTGTTGTCAGTGGCTTCTCTTATTGGGGCATCTGGTTTGTTTGTGGCATTTTGTTCCCTTGTTTTTTCATGTTGCCTGTGTGTTTTCCCGTCAGGTTGTATGGCTCTGAGGCAATTCAGAGTCTACCCTGTGCACCTATGTTGTCCCTGAGGATTTCCAGTATCCCACCTTTAAGAGGTAGACCAGTACCACATCACCCAGTGCAACAATGTATGGCTGCAAATCTAATAGCTCCCAGCATGGCGTCCCCTGTCCTCTCTCTATAAACAGCAATGATGAGTTCAATCACTGTCCAAATAAAAGCAGAAAATTTGTCAAACAGATTCACAATCTGAAATAGTGGACGAAGAAGAAGCAAACAGTGCAGGACAAGGTGTTCATGAGGGAGAAGAGAGAGAAGCCAGAAGAAAACTCCACAGGAAGAATGGAAGAGGAACCAACAGAGATTGGCTGGTAGGTGGAGAAGAGGTAGGAAGGAGTCCAGGAAGACAGACAAGCGAGAGGAAGAACACATACAAAGAGAAAAAATAAAAAGAGAAGAATGTACAGAATACACAGCAGAACAGCAGGAGAGCACGCACCGTCACTGTCTTCAACAAACTGATGCACAGAAAGCTCCCTGCCAACAGGCGGAGAGCGATGCGAGAAGAAAATAGTAAAGATGACGTAAGTCTCAGTGGAAGTTGAACAGCCATCTCCACCGGCGTGCGAAGGCCTCTCAGCCCGGACCTGACTCCCCACAGGACCTCCTGACCCTGGTGCACCAGTTGCTGTCTCGCCATCTGGGCCTCAGACGCCCTGGGTTGGGCCTCGCTGCAGCCCCAGATCTCAGCCACTGGAATTTGGAGAGAGCCACAGGATGACAGACCCGAGAGACAGGGACTAGATGGCGTCCGCACTCCCAGGAGGAAGAGCCCAGGGCAGCCAAACCTGTAGGCACCCTGACGCTGAGCCTCCAGGCCGGCCCGTGTCCCCAGACGGGGGTGGCTGTGCCCCATGATGGCAGTGCAGCAACCCACAGGCACCCCAAGCAAACCCCAGGCTCTGGCTGGCATCTCAAAATGGACGTGGCCACGTGCAACCAGACCTGGAGTCTCCCTGCTAGCGGCCCTCTGGGCAGTGGTGGAAGGGGTAGTAGTAGTACTGGCCTCAGGCTCAGCTATGCCCACCTCCCAGACAAGACCGCCAGGTGACCGCAGTAGCATCTGCAGGCATGGTTTGGGAAAAAGGAAAAAGATGGGTTATTGCTTTGCTAGAAAGGAGAATCACAGGGTGCTCCTGTCCCAGAGGCTGTGATTCTTCCCACGGCAGGAGCAGGGGGCTTTTAACCAGCTGATTCAAAGGCTACTTCCCACGTGTTCTCTGTTGCAGTTGCAATTCACTTGTCAGTTTGGGAGACAGTCACTTCTGAGGTCTTCTGGTGCCGTCCCCAATGTCTGGATTACTTCATTCCATGGTGGTGTGTGCTCAGGGACAGACGAGTCTGCTAAGATGGGGAAGAAAGGCAGTCCTGTTGATCTGAGATCAGAGTGGAGCAAGGAGAGAGGGAGAGAAAGAAGCTTGTCCATTTAAAAATAAGTCGCAGTGGCAGAGCAGCCAGGGCTCCATTCAAAGTGGACTGTGGTTACATCTCCCCACTTTCAATTTCTAGCTTCCATTTCTACAGAAAGGGGTGACGTCTTTTCCAAGCTGCTTCCTGCTGAAAGGGTGTGAAGTTGGGGGAAGTAACCCGAAGTGCTTGCCCTCTGGCAGGTGGGGCGTGGGCAGTTAAGGGCAGTCAGCATCAGAGCAGTGCAGAGGTCCACAGTGGCAGATGGCGGGTGACTGGACAAGGCACACACAGGGCAGGGATCATGCTAAGGTGACAATAAACAAGCAGCAAAGTTTTACTTTTCTGTAAACAATTAGCACAGAAGCAATTAGTATTTCAGACAGTCTCTGAAAACCTTGAGGACAGTAACTCCTAATCGTATCAGTGAAAACAGATCAGGTTCATCAGTGTAGGAGGTTAGGAAGATTTGTAGGTCTATGAAGTCAGACTCAAATCAACTCAGGACAATTTGTGACTCCTGTCATTATTATTAGGCACTCCCACATAAGAACCCTTCCATTATAGCCTCCAGCTGTACTTACTTTGGGTAGGGCTGACACAAGTGTACACCTCAGGTTACATTAAAAACCATGATTTTTCCTTCTTAATGTCCATGTAGGACTCTGCTTGGGTTATACTCTCCTTCCAGGCATTAAAGACCAAGTTGGTCAAAACTGACCTTGTTCCTATCTGCTCTTAAGGGTTGGCTGAGATCAGAGATCACTCTTGGGACGTGTGTAAAGCCTCCTGGCTCCTTTAGCTTCCCTCTGCCAGTGTGCCACCTGCCAGCATGGGTTGAGGGTCTGATTGACCTTACGTGGCTTCTCTTGGAAGCAGCAGGGCATTTTCTTCTCAGATGACCCTCCTCTTTGCAGAATGTGTACTGGTTGGCTTCCTGTTCTCTAGGGTCCTCTCAATCTCCCTGACCAGCAGATTGGGTGACTCACCAGAGCTGTAGGGTCCAGAGAGGGGTCCCATCATTCTCTGGGTCCTGGCTGACCTCAGAGGGAAAGGTCCAAAATGTTGGTTGCTTTCTCCTTCGCCCTTTCGCTTCCTTGACTTTGGTCTCCAAGTTTTTGGTTTTAAACGCCCAACAAGCCAGTTTCACCAGTCTCAAAGAGGAAATACCAGGTTATAACTTCAATATCTATAATTATACAGTTACCCCTTTCGCTTAATGGGGGTAAATATTAGTACTGGCAGTCAGATTGCATCCTATCTGTACTATATGTGATGGCTATAATATCTCAAATTAACCCAGGTTCTTTATTAGAAGCATACCTCTGCAAAACACTAACAGGCAACAGTGATGAATTTTACAAGGAAAATACAAAATCAAATTAACAGAGCAAAACCATATTCATTTTGTGTAACAGTTATGAACCAAGAAAATAATTTTTATGATTTTAAAACTTTGCTTAGTCCTATATTATATTCCCTGTTTTATGTTGACATCACAGTAGTCTTCACAACAAATTCAACCTTCTGAACACAACTTTAAATGAGCTGAGGTCTAGCCTATTTTGGAGCCATTCTAATGTGGAGTAAGGTGGGAGGGAGAGCCTTATCTCAGGTAAGGCAGGCTCACAATACCACATTACATCTGAAATATGAATGAAACAGACTAAGAGAGCTTTTAACTTCCTTTTTGTGAAAAGTGGCAAAATGCTTTCATGTTTTAAATGTCACTTTTTTTTTATTAGATCAGGTTCTCCTTATTATCTTCTAAAATATATTTAAATTCCTATTCCAGTGTGAAAAGTGACACAAAATTGCACATATAAGTATCAACAACAGTTTACTTCATCCAGCTACAAAACATCAAATGATATGAACAAGTACCAATCAAATCAGTTATTTCTATACAAATCCAGGACTATTGCTATTGGCAATTCAGTTTGGAGAACACCAACTTGGTAAAATGCGTTCCCCTAAGTTTTACATTTAACTAAGCTTGACTTTTAAAGTACGATTTAGAATCCGGAGTGTATGGTAATGGTCACCACAAGTCTGCATGGGCTGGCAGTACTAGCAAAAACCAAAAGACAGCCCTGAATCTCACATGCATTTAGGAAACAGCGTGGATGGTCAGAAATTGACTGGGTCAAAGCAAACAGATATAAGACAGGTCTTCAAGTGACAGAGTGGCCCTTCTGAACTAGGTGCCTTGTGTAAAAGAGAGCACGCATTGATCATTTTCCTGGTGGACTCACATAGCCTTTCACTTTACAGACTTTCTTACGACACTCAGACAAGGCTTTATGGACAGATGCAGTTCTCACATGCAACGTATGCCCAGTCACATAGATTAGTGTTAACTATGTGGTTATGACCTAAAATCAGTTGTTATTTAATCAGTTGCAAAGTTATCATTTAAAGAATTTTAAAACAGGTACAAACCCTTATTCCTTTAAGACTTAGTTTCCCTAAGTAATAAAACCCAACAGATACAAAAAATTTTTCTTGATATATAAGACAAGATCAGTGTTTCAGACTTTGCTTCATATTAGTACATTAAAGTTCAATAACTTTGTGCTAATTTATAGCAAATTTAATCACAAACACAAACTTGTTGGGACTGACCCTCCACAAGCCTTCTGTGACACACTTAAACTTCACAACTTCTTTACGGCCTTAGTTTTGCCCTCTTTCATCTTGGACTTTAGCCCAAGAACATTACTTTACCAGACAAAATACTTTCTCATCCAGAAACATTTCTTTGACCTTCTAATTTTCTGTACTAAAATATATTTCCATACCTATAACTTTCTTTTATCTTTTCTAGTTTTGGACCCTTTCTTAAATTCATATTTGAAACAGCCCTTATGAATATTATCTGTGCATTAATGTTTACACAACAAATTTCATCCTGGGAGAGGACTGGACTATCCAGCATATATGAAAAAACCGTGCCTCAATCTTTTTTTCCCAGGTTGCATTCAAGGGTTGGAGCACAGGACATTTTTGAGCCTGGCCTGTCTCCGTTATCATTATCACAATGTCATCAACTTTAAGTGGGTTCCGCACTGTCCCCTTGTACCCAGAGGCTCCTTTGGGGCCTTTTTCTTACACCAGGTATATTGCTAGGCAATGAAGGAGGCCCTTCCCATCCGCTTCTCAGGCTTCCTTGAGATGGATCCCTTTGCAGAGGCTGCCCACACAACACAGGTTGGCCTTAGATCCTGTCTTGTTCTTTTCTGGGTGAGTTGTTTATTCTGCCAGCCTCCCTGGGCATTTAGGTGGGTGGGATACTATCACAGCAAGAACTGCTTTGCCCAGGGAGGAATATCCCCTGGCCAAATGGGATGTCCTGTCAGATCTTAGAAGGGGAGACTATTCCTGTCCCCAGGTCACAGCCTAACAGTGCTGGAACCTACTGCCACATCCTCTGTGGCCAGGCAGCCTCCACCCACCAGGGGCAAAAGGGCTGGAGGGCAGGGCAGAGGCCATTCTTCTACAGCCCAGGCAGCTTTTCTGGGATGTTTCCAGTTTAGGGCTGGTGTCCTTGACCCACCAGTGGGATGATCTGTGGATGCCTGGGGCCAGGCTGAGAAACAGTGCTGGGAGAGCCAGCGCTGGGTTTAAAAGACGTAAATCTGCTAACCCTTTCTTCTCGTGCCCTCTCTCCATGCACACCAGAGGCAGCGCCTTCGGCACCTTCAGCTTAATTCCTGACTGTTCAACATCGACCGCATAAATGCCTGTGATACAGAATCTCTTGCATATACTTTACCCCGACAGACCAACGTCAGCGTCAAGATTGTATAATAATCCTAAAAACTATTCAAAGGCCAGATTGTTACAATAAAACATTACCTATATGTGGGGGGTCCTCTCTGCCATGTCCTGCGTGGAGGAGAAAAGGGTCAACTGCTGGAGGAGCATGCTGGCGGTTTTTCTATTACCCAGAAAGCTTGTCTACTCAATGAGCACTACAAGTCAATTCTCTCATATGAGAGGGGGGCGTGACGGGTCTGGCCGCATCAGCTCTGGCCTCTTACAACATGGAGTCGCCCAAATCTCCTTTATTTACAAAATACAGGTAAAGGTGGCAAGGACTGGGAGGAGCTTCTTCTGTGATGGACAGGAGAGGGAGGAGTTAGGGGAGCCATCCTCTTAGGGGAACATCCCAGAAGGAGACAGGAAATCACTCCCACACAGCCCACATGCTTCCGGGCAGTTCCTAGAAGCCAGGCCTCTGCGTCCCATGGCTCAACCTAATCTGATTCTGCTAAATAAGGAGGGTTTCCCACATCTCCCCACTTTTAATATTTTAAAATGCAATAATAGGCAGTTATGTTGAGCCTCCGGATCTTGGTTCTGAGAGCTGCTCTGAGGTCCCAGCTCTTGGTTCTCAGGGTATAGAACCTATTATCACAATACAAAAGAATTAGTAGGAAACATATTAATCCAATACCATTCAATTTAGGAAATATCTGATCAACCAGGAATGCAGACCACAATATCAATTCTATCTTATTAATACCCTGGATGTAGTGATGTGATTTTACAAAATCCAGGCTATTATTACTGTAATGACAAATGTCCATTAGACGATTCTTAATTATCTCAGTCCATTGGGAAGTATGGTATTTAGTTGCAACAACACACATGCTTACAGTCATTATGGAATTTAAGCCTTTGTTTAAATTTGAGAGCAAAAGGCTCATCACTCATAGTTGTAATAGTAGCTGTTAAAGCAGTTAATTTAATCTCAGTCAGTCTATTAACACTTAACTTTCAGGAGTCATAGCATCTAAACAGAAGTAATCATGCCCCTAGATATAATGAATGTGGGAACAGATAGAAACCTAGAAGAATACATTAAAATATATATATGAACCAAATTATCATCAAAGAAATAGCTGTTAGAAGATAGATGTGAATTATCCATCTTTCTGGTATTAATATCAATCAGTTTGTTAGATTCTAATTTGGTCTTTATTACATGATTACCAGTATTGCAAAGTAATATCCAAATAATAGGAATAGTCCAAATTACATGGAATTTCAAAAATCAGAATGATTGTATATTTAATCTATTTTTACATACATAAAATAGTTTTTAAACAACTCAATTATTTACTAGTTTCTTAGGTCTTTCAAAGCATTAAATATTTAGCTTAAACATGGTTGCTTGTAAATTCTTTCCAAGAAGAATTAAAAGTGAAACATTTAGTGGTAATATTGCCACGTTGGGCCTTGCTGGCTTTGAATCTTCTGGAGGAAAATATATTTTTTAAAATTTATTTTTATTGTAAACAAATGGGATACATGTTGTTTCTGTTTGTACATGAAGTAAAGGCATACCATTTGTGTAAGCATACATTTACATAGGGAAATGGTGTTTGATTCATTGTTATTTTTTCATTCCCCCACTCCTCCCACCCCTCTTTTACCCTATATACAATCCCTCCTTCCTCCATTCTTGCTCCCCTCCCACCCCCCCATTATGTGTCATCATCTGCTTACCAGTGAGATCATTTGTCTTTTGGAATTTGAGATTGCTTATCTCACTTAGCATGATATTCTCCAATTTCATCCATTTGCTTGCAAATGCCATAATTTTTTTTATTCTTTATAGCTGAGTAATATTCCATTGTATATATATATATATATATATATATCACATTGTGTATATATATATATATCACAGTTTCTTTATCCATTCATCAATTTAAGGACATCTAGGTTGGTTCCACATCTGGCTATTGTGAATTGAGCAGCTATGAACATTGATGTGGCTGTATCTCTGTAATATGCTGATTTTAAGTCCATTGGGTATAGGCCGAGGAGTGGGATAGCTGGTCAAATGGTGGGTCATTCCAAGTTTTCTAAGGAATCTCCACACTGCTTTCCAGAGTGGCTGCCACTAATTTGCAACCCCACCAGCAATGTATGAGTGTACCTTTTCCCCCACATCCTCTCCAACACCTATTGTTGCTTGTATTCTTGATAATCGCCATTCTAATTGGGGTGAGATGGAATCTTAGTGCAGTTTTGATTGCATTTCTCTGATTACTAAAGATGGTGAGCATTTTTTCATATGTTTGTTGATTGCTTGTAGATCTTCTTCTGTGAAGCATCTGTTCATATCCTTAGCCCATTTGTTGATTGGGTTATTTGTATTCTTCGTGTAGAGTTTTTTGAGTTCTTTATATATTCTGGAAATTAGTGCTCTATCTGAAATATGAGTGGCAAAGATATTCTCCCACTCTGTAGGCTCTCTCTTCGCATTGCTGATAGTTCCTTTGCTAAGAGAAAGCTATTTAGTTTGAATCTATCCCAGTTATAGATTCTTGCTTTATTTCTTGTGCTATGGGAGTCCTGTTAAGGAAGTCTGATCCTAAGAATTGAAGATTTGGACCTACTTTTTCTTCTATAAGATGCAGGGTCTCTGGTCTGATTTCAAGGTCTTGATCCATTGCGAGTTGATTTTTGTGCAGGGTGAGAGATAGGGGTTTAGTTTCATTCTGTTGCATGTGGATTTCCAGTTTTCCAGCACCATTTGTTGAAGAGGCTATTGTTTGTGCCCAAAGGCTCGAGACCCCACAAGGACCACCAGAGACCACGATCAATGCAAGCAGCAAAGAGTCATTTATTAGCAAGTTCGAACCTGGTCCTCTGCGTCCTTAACCAGTGACACTAAGAGAGGCCCCGAGCCCTCGTTAGCAGGGTTTTTATAGTGAAAGGCAAGCAGTTTTACAGTGTTCTTTTAATTGGTTAACATTTGATCAGCTAAACATTAGCTCTCCTCTGGTTGGGTCCGGCCAATCTATTTGATTCTCATTGGGTCCGGCCAGAACGGACGGTCCTAGTGGAAGAAGGGAGGAGGGAAGGGGTTAACTATGCAAGAGATGAGTTGGGGCTAAGCCCCTGCTCCCGTCCTTGACGGATAAGGTCTCCAGGACAACTGCACATTCCTCGGACAAATATCTCTTAACAACCTTGGTGAGCACCGGGGCCCAGCAGTCCTGTTTGTCCTTGAGACAGTTAGCAGCACAGATACCACCCTGCTCTCAACATCCCCCCCTTTCCAAGAACATTTAGAGAGCCAATCTTGGTCTCTACTGTTCTAATTCTTGCTGCTTAATGGGCTAATATTGGGCCTTTAGCACCATTAGCTGTACTGTATTTATTCTATCTTTAACAAAGCAATTAACTTATTGATTATACAAGGTCCTATAGTTAAAGCTAGTAACAACAATATTAGGGGTCCCACTGTAGCGGACACCAGAGTAGTTAACCAAGGGGAAAAATTGAACCAGGATTCAAAACAGTTCTGACTAGCTTCCCATTCTTTCTTTCTGTTTGTTAGTCCTTCTCTGACTTTTGCCATGGATCCCTCACTACTCCAGAATGATTAGCATAAACCAACATTTTTCTCCCAGAGCTGCACATAGATCTCCTTGCTTACAGTCTTTAAAGGCAGGTAAATTTGGTAATTAATGAGCTCTGGAGATCCTTGACATTTCATTCTTCCAGGGGCAGTCTCCAACCTCCAAAGGCAGATGGCTTCATGGCTTCATTTCCTCAAATTGACCCGATTCCCTATTTCTACACTAACTACCTGTCCCTTAATTCTGACTTCAATTTACCCCTCTAATACTAGGAACTCCTTCACTGCTGTAGGGAAAATGGGCGATGACCAATCTGACTTCTTCGAGCTGGAAGTGGGCAGCGTGGGGCAAGCAGTTTGGAGTTCCCTTTTTAGAAATCGGGTCAACTGAGGGGTCCAAGGTAGAAGTCTGGTTGGGGAAGAGCAGGCTGTAAACTCATCTGGGGGAGGGTGCTTCTATGATAGAAGAACAAAAAGACATGAGTACTGAATGAGATTAGTACAAAGTAAATGTTGCAGCATCTGAACATGCCACTGAGTATCATGAAAATGACAGAAGTCAATCTCTCACCAGGAGGTGGAAAACTGAGAAATTGTTCCCATAACTAGCCCTAGCAAAGGTTGGAGAGGACAAGGCCTTTTTTTGGGGACTTTAACATTGTCCAGGTTATCAGGAATGTAAACACAATATTTAACTCTTAATGTCATTGAGGTCCCCAGAAAATATAGTTAAGCTACTTAATGTCATCTGATTTTGTAAATATCCCTTATTGGTATAACCTGTGTTTAGTAGAGATCGCTATACTTCTGTTACTTAGGGATAGATAATCATACGAGCAAACATAGATAAAGCTACCTGTGACTGTAGGCTTTAACTGACTAAAATCTTCTGACTCTGGCAGTTTCCCTTGATAGTTATCAGGCACATTTGCCTAAGACTCTTTCTTTTGTAGCTTCCACTCTTAATTTTAGTGGGTTAACGCAAGTGTACATCTTAAGTACTTTTAACTATTATTTCTTTTAAATGCCCAAGAATGGCTATATTTTGGTTTTTAACTGTTTTGCTGGGTGTCCAAGACCAAGCTGGTCAAATTGACCTGGTTCCTGTCTTGTTAAAGAGTCAGCTGAGTTTCCACAGGGGCCACTCATAGAGAACTTAAGAGCAGTTTCTTAGCTCCATTAGTGCCATTGGTTAGGCAGGCTTTCCTTGAAAGCATTAGGGTGTCTCCCTTTTTCCATGACCCTCCTCTGCAGCAGATGCACTGAGCGATTCTCATCCTCTAGTCTCAACAATCTCCTTGATCAGGAGGCTGTGTGACCCAGAGTTGCAGCGCTCCTTAGAGAAGTCTCTTATTCCCTGGGTTCAGGCTGACTTTGAGGGCAAGATACTGTTTTTTTTTTTTCTTGGCCTCTGTATTTAATTCCAATTTCTAAGTTTGATCTTAATCATCCAGCAAGCCAGTCTCACCAGTCATACAGTAAGAGTACTGGGCTTTAACTTTAATGTCCATACTTTACAGTCATTTACCCTTTTATTAAAGTACTACCACATACTATCTGTTTTGAAGGTGATGGCCTATTATCACAAGTTACCTAGGTTGTATGTTCTGGAAGCAGCTACTTCTGCAAAACAGTAACAGGCAACAGTTTTACAAAATGAAATTAGCAAGAGTAAAAACATATTTAGCTGTATAATAGTTATCTTGAATTTTGGCTGAGTTCTACATTATATACCCTGTTGAGATCATAGTAATCTTTACAACAAACATCAACTTTGAGCACAACTTTAAATGAGTTAAAGTCTGGCTTACTTTGGAGTTATTCTAACATGTAGCAGGGTGAGGCAGAGCCTTATCTCAGGTAAGGCAGGGCCTCTTCACAAGTCTTAAGTAAAATGTTTCTAATCCTAAAACTAATTTTTGCCCCTTTTGCCATGACCAGCATGACCAAATTTTCAAGTTCAGTGAGGGTCAAGGAGGTATTAGAAAATAAAGGTTTAAAACACAGATTTGAATATTAGCTGAGATCAGATGGAGCTCTGTTCTCTGATGGAAATGCAGAGCTAAAGAGTTATGTTAGCAACATTTATACCATGTCTTATTATTAGTTAAAGACGATGTAAGCATATTCTTTGTTTTTCAGGAGAGTTACAGAGACTAGACCATCTACATAACTTTTTCCCCAAACTGCAAAGTGCAATGTAGGAACTCAGTGTAGCGTTCAAAGAAGTCCACTGTCCAAAGTTACTGTAAGGTAGGCAGGAACTAGAGAAGGGAACTGATGAAACACTGGTTATCTAGCAAAACAATTTCTTTCTGCCCAAGAGCTGTGTGCCCTGATATCAAGTAAGAGCGACAGGACTCCTGTACAGAGCTCCCCAGGGAGGCTACTGCCACAGCAGTCTAGGCACTTGCGCTCCTACACAGGAACACTTCCAGGCACCAGGCATGCTACAGTATGAAGTCAGGGGACCCCAATCTCAGTCATTGTTGTCCCATTTTTGCTATTGTGCATTATACTCTTTCTAAATGTCATTTTAAGAAGTTTCCATATATTGATTTCTGAGTCCATATGAACATTAGTTCACACAGTCTAACCTTATATCCAAACAGGAATCAATCAAAGAAAGGCTGAGAAGAGCTTTTAACTTTCTTTTGTGTAGCAAAATGCTTTCACCTTCTACAATATGAACCTTTAAACAAATCAGGCTGTCACTAACTCTTAGATAATACATTTACATTTAATTTTTATCTCAGTGAAATAAGTAACCAATTTTACATATACCTTACTGATAATATGTCCCATAATAGAACATTAAATGATAGAAATAAATTCCCAATAAAATGTACTCTTTAAGTTTAATATTACCAGTACAGACAAGTTTATTCTGGAGAATAGCTAGCTTGACAAATTTCCTGCTTTAAAACTTGTATACCTGGAAATATGAATACATTTAATATACAGGAGGACCATTTCACAATTACCTTGACACTTTAATCTTACTAAATTCAGTTTTTAAAGAAAAATTTAGACTCTGTAACATAGTACAATACTCTTAACAGTTGTTTAACCATAATTGTATAAACCCCAATTTTTTAAGACTAATTGTTTTAAAAAATAAAACTTAATAGGACACAAAGTTAAGAGTAAATTAGTGTTTCTAAGAAATCCTTGTTATTTTACCATGTCATTTACCATATAGATTAAACTTGGCTTTATATCAGAACATTAGTTTTCACCTTAGGAAAAACCTTAAATAGCTTAGCTGTCTCACATACATACAACAACTTAGTTACACCCAGACTGTTGAAACTTGCCCTTTACTACACAACAGACTTTCTTAGCACTTACTTAGACCCTCATGTATTCCATCACACGGGCACTTTCTTACCAGAAACATTTTCTTTTCCTTTTTTATTAAATATATTTCCAAACCCAGAACCTTTTATTTTCTCTTTCCTATCTATCGACCCCCTTTGTTCACATTCTGAAAAAAATCTTATGAAAATTTTTGAATTAGACAACTTACTCCAATTTAACAAGATAAAATACTTTTGTGTGTTTATAGTACTCTAACTGAAACACAGTGAAAGGGGAGATAGTAGCTCTAAATCCAAATCTAAGAGCTCCTTGGAGCTTTTGCAGAACTGGAGGGGGAGCAGGGGGGAAGTGGTAAGGGAGCAGATGGAACGCTCACCCGCGAGTGAGGTTTATCTGTTAGAACATAACTCTTAATAACCTTGTTTTAGTAATGACACAAAGCAATTTTAAACCCTTTTTAATTTACCAACCTATGAAAACACCAATAATGTTTAAGTATGTTACCCCATGTAATTTAAGGAGTTAAAAGTACTTGATGTTATTTAACAATGAGCATTTTAACTTTGCAAATTAATCAGATGTCACCAACAAACACATTTGAGTAATCCCATACATGTTAACTCTAATTCACTTATTCTGTAAAAACCAAGATATTAGACAAGTGTCCTGAACAGTATTTGCTGTCTTTTTCCTGTTGAAGAAAAGTCCCAGAAACAATGATATTAGACATTGTTTAACATCAACATTCCATTAGTTTGACCACCTAGAGACTTGTGAGTTATTTCTAAAGACATTTTACTTTTATTAGTTTACCCAATTTGAATTGAACCCTTTTAAATCACGTGAATAAAAGTATTTGGATCCATTTTTAAATTTTAATTTTAGGAGTGCTCAGTTTTGATACAGACAAAACACGACATTAGCACGACATACAAATAATACAAATCAAAGGCCTTGTACTTTATAGGTGAATCTCCATTGCAATGTAACAGATATTTAAACTCTAGTTGAATAAAAGTAGAAATGATCAAAAAGAAAAAAATCATTAACCTAGGTATGCAGGATCAAAATTATGAGCTCAAAATACAGCATTAGAGAAAAACAAAACAAACAAGAATCCAAGAGAATGAGTTAGTTCTGTGTAGCAGCCCAGAAGTTAAAACGGACACCTTTTTTTTTTTTCTTTTTTTCTTATCTTCAGGTTACTCCCTTTTCCCGCTGAGACTGCTGCAGCCTACATTCCAATGCAGGCTTCAGCGAGGCCAGGCAGCTGGGGAGGGAGGATCACCCAGGGACTTTTTAACCCTTTTTTTCCTCCTGGTTGAGAAATCAGGTTAGGTTAGAATGCAGAAAATCACAAAACATTATTTCTTACTACTTTTGAGGAATGGAGCTGCTGAGCTCTCTGCCTAGTGGGATTGGAGTAAACAAATCTCTCAGGAACAAGGAGAAGGACTGTAAAGTACCCTGCAATGAGTATCCCTAAGCTAAGATTGAATTAACACAATGAAGAATTTAATAGAAGGCAGGAGTAAAGACCATATAGTACAATACACAAACAGACAGACACGTAGCACGCTAAATCAAAATTGGCTAGCTGGTACTTTGTCAATAAAACAAACAATTTCCAATTATATCAAAGAGTTGCCCAGGCGCAACACAATGCCCAAATGGGGCCAAGAGTTAACCAGATGTGACAGTCGCCAGAATGCAGCACAAAAGCTGCTCAGATGCAGCGCAAAATCTTCTCAGATGTGACCGAGTCACTCAAATGCGACAGAATCGCCCAGAATGCAGCACAAAATCTGCCCAGATGCAGCGCAAAAGCTGCCCAGATGTGAGAGTCACTCAAATGCGACAGAATCGCCCAGAATGCAGCACAAAATCTGCCCAGATGCAGCGCAAAAGCTGCTCAGATGTGACCGAGTCACCAGATGCGACAAGTTGCCACACGGGTCGAGGGGAGTCTCCCGAGACCCTGCTGGGGTCCTATAGCCTGTCCGCCAGGACTATGCCAGCCCAGAACCAGAACCTGCGGGCAATCCAGACCAGAAACACACAGCAATGCCTTTCTCACCGGCCGAAGGTGTCACTTATGACTCTATGATCAGGTGTCTGGGTGGGCTTGGGGCATCCCGGGCGAGCCCCCATATGTTGTGCCCAAAGGCTGGAGACCTCACAAGGACCACCAGAGACCACGATCAATGCAAGCAGCAAGAGTCATTTATTAGCAAGTTCGAACCTGGTCCTCTGCGTCCTTAACCAGTGACGCTAAGAGAGGCCCAGAGCCCTCGTTAGCAGGGTTTTTATAATGAAAGGCAAGCAGTTTTACAGTGTTCTTTTAATTGGTTAACATTTGATCAGCTAAACATTAGTTCTCCTCTGGTTGGGTCGGCCAATCTATTTGATTTCATTGGGTCCTGCCAGAACCTGAACGGTCCTAGTGGAAGAAGGGAGGAGGGAAGGGGTGAACTATGCAGGAGATGAGTTGGGGCTAAGCCCTGCTCCCGTCCTTGACGGATAAGGTCTCCAGGCAACTGCACATTCCTCGGACAAGATATCTCTTAACAACCTTGGTGAGCACCGGGGCCCAGCAGTCCTGTTTGTCCTTTGAGACAGTTAGCAGCACAGATACCCACCCTGCTCTCAACACTATTCTTTTCTCCATTGCATATTTTTGGCACCTTTGTCTAGTATGAGAAAATTGTATTTATTTAGGTTTGTTGTCCGTGTGCTCTATTCGTACCATTGATCTACCTGTCTATTTTGGTGCCAATACCATGCTGTTTTTGTACTATTGCTTTGTATATAGTTGAAGTTCTGGTATTGCGATACCCGTTTCCTTCTTCCTGCTAAGGATTGCTTTAGCTATCTGGGTTTCTATTCTTCTAGATGAATTTCACGATTGCTTGCTCTATTTCTGTACGGTACGTCATTGGGATTTTAATTGGAATTGCATTGAATCTGTATAGCACTTTTGGTAGTATGGCCGTTTTGACAATATTAATTCTGCCTATCAAGCACATGGGAGATCCTTTCCATCTTCTAAGGTCTTCCTCAATATCTTCTTCAATGTTTTGTAGTTTTCATTGTAGAAATCTTTTATCTCTTTGGTTAGATTGATTCCTAAGTTTTTTTTTTTTTTTTTTTTTTTTTTTGGGCTATTGCAAATGGAGTTGTTTTAGAGGAAAATATTTTGCTATAACTGTCTTTTGTCAATTTTTAAAGTCAGTCTAAAAACATATCCACCACCTTTAGAGATAATATGTAATATTGGCATAGACATTTGTATATTTTATCCATTTAGGAAAGGTGCCAGATTCTATCACAGAATAATTAAGGCAGTAAGCTATTGGTGGATATTTCATAGAAATGACTGACTTTATATGAGAAGTTCCCATTCTACTAACCCCTCTGAGCATACAATTCTAAGTGTCCAAGGGTCAGTATAATTGCTGGCCTATGTATTCCTTATCGCGGTCTTTTTCTTCAAAGGTTTACCGTTTAGACAGCCAAGAGAGTCTCTCATGGGACCAGCATGTAGATAAGTTTCCTCTGCAGCCCAGTATAGTCAACTACAGTCACGTGGTATAGGTAACTGTGAGTTTCTGCAAAACCCCCAATCACCTGAATACCCATCACTACATACTGGAATCGATTCTCCAGTCCACATGGTTGGAAGTATTCAAGGTGGATCTGGGAAATGGGTCCCACCAGACTTTCCCGTGTATTCACTTACCTGAGAGCTCAAAGAGCCACCATGTAAATACTGTGGCTGGAGAGTTAAGACCTCCTCAATGGTAAAACCTGGTGTGTCTGTTGCTGCATGTGTCATCAGCAGCTGGAAACTCCCAATATCATAATTTATAGACACTGTTTTTTGAAATTAAGTCAGTTTACATAGGAATCTGTTTCCCCCTTTTTATTTTTATTTTTTTTAAGTGTAGAAAAAGATAGCCATAAACTGGAGCATTATTAACCTTAAACTGTAGACAATGACCTTCCTAGCAGTGTACAAATATTTAAACCATAAGAAGTGACTTAATATTTCCATTTGGCCAGGAAGATTAATAAAAGTTATCTATTGTTAAAGTCAATGTTAAGTTGAAAAGGGCGTTACAATAAAAGAAAGTCTCAGTTTTCACCAAATATACGATCTGATTTTGCCTCTAATAGTGGGCTGAGTTACAAAGCTATAAAATGCAGTCAGTGCAGATGTGTAAAATTAGTCTCAGGACCTGTTTGTTTTATAGGAAATGGTCTTAATATTCTACATTAAGTTATTATATTAGAATTGGTAGCATCTGTCAGGATAGCAATTTAATAATTATTTAAAATCTTAGAATTTATGTCATTGACCTAGAAATTGTATTTTAAGGGCTCTGTGGAAAGATAATCTTTATGTATAAAGGTATACTTGTATGACTATCTTTAATAATCTTGTTTTAAAGTAGTAAAAATAATCCAAATGTTCAACATAGTGTTTGGATAAATGAATTATATGACAAAAATCTGACATTAAAAGTAATGTTGTAAAAGAATACTAATTATGTGCAATCTAAAACAAGGTAATAAGCTTTAAAATGAACAATATAATTGTGTATGTACAAAATATGTATATCTCTGAGCTTATGTATAGAAAGCAGTTTAGAAGATCTAATAAATATTAATAATAGTTGTTAGAACCTTAGTGGGTTTCTTCACAAAAATCTAGGGAAAGTACAATGAAGCCAGAATTAAGGACAGGTAGTTAGTGTAGAAATAGGGGATCGGGTCAAATCGAGGAAATGAAGCCATGAAGCCATCTACCTCTGGAAGTTGGAGACTGCCCCTGGGAGAATATGGAATGTCAAGGATCTCCAGAGCCCATGATTTCCAAATTTACCTGCCTTTATCAAGGACTGCGAGCATGGAGCTGCTAATAATGCCCCCTGGCCTTACCTGGCTGAATCACCTTGGCCCTTCCCCTGCCCATGGCTTCTCACCAGGCCTAGTCACAGAGGCAGGAAGAAGAGATAAGGGGGATGAGAACTGGAGAACAATTAAGAGACCTTAACCTATAAAAGATGTAGGGTGCACTCACTTCTTGGGACTTTAGAACATCAGCCATGGCCCCCTTCTTCCTGCCGGGAGAAGTCTGTATTATTACCTTTAAATAAAACCTGCTTAATATGCTTGCCTTGGTTGCTTCTCCAGCGTTCAGTCTTCAACATTAGAAGGAGCAGAACTCGTCACCGGTCAATGGCGGTATCACTACCTCAATCTTGAAACCATCTTTAGCCCATTTATCTGAATATTATTTATTATTTTATAAAACTTCAATATATAATCTTTGGATTAATATAAATTAGCATAATCTAATATCACATCTGAAACATGAAACAGAAAAGCCAAGAACTTCCATCCCTTCTTAGGGGAAGGTGTCAAATATTTCCATATTTCATATTGTTAGACTTTAAATAAGCCAGTATCTCCTGAATGTCCTCTAAAAAATATAGCCTAGTTTACTTGTTAGGGTAGAGAGTATATAAAAATGTATAACATACTTATTTAATTTAAAAATATTAAATAATATAATTAATTTTTAATTAATTTGTTATTTATTACATAAGTTTGCAAGAGACCATTATTGAAAAAGTCTTAGTTTGGGGAGCATCAGCTTAATGAAATATTTCTTTGAATTTTGTATTTTAAAGACTTCTTCATTTGGAAAACAAAAATATAATTAACATAATAAGTACTAATTACCATGGTTAACTAAAATATAGCCGAAGATATTTTTATATTAATCAGATTTGATTTTTAAAGAGAAATGTAAATTTGAAATGCAAGGAGGTATTTTAAAATAAGTTATTGTTAAAGCAAATTGTATAGATCATAATGTCTTTGAAATTAGCTTTTTTTTTTATAATAATAGAAATTCAACGGGCATAAGAAATTATTTTATTAGAATGAGAAATTAATGTTTTAAATATATATATATTTTCTATCCTTTAGTTGGAACATCCAATTAATAGGGGTTTGTGAGAAGATCTCATCTATATTTGCAAACAACCTTTATGATAGAAACTTAATAGAATTTAAATAATAAAAAACTTTCAATATCCTTAGCTGGTTGTGTTAATTATATGTAGCCAATTTAATTATATAGTCAATTATATATAGCCAATTTAATTACATGTAAAGCTTTTAAAAATTACTTTGTACAAATTTGTTTTAATTTATTCACATGTATAGCTTCTGTTTATCAGGTGAAAAAAATTTTTTTTGACATTTACATATCACACCTGATAGTTTAAATGCTAGTATCTTGATTCTCAAAAAGAACATAGAGATAAAGGAATTTTAGACCTTGTTTGTATTGACCAAATTACAAATATGCCTAATGTTCAAATATATTTTAATTAAAAGTATCTGATGTTTTCACATTTAGTAGACAATGTTCCAATTGATCTTTAGCACCCCTTCCTTGTAAATCAATTAAGTATCTCCTGTATAAAAGGTCAGATTATTAATTTTTTTAGTTCAAGTTAAATTTATTTATTCTTAATTGTAAAAGTCAAGACATCAAACATAAATAATATTCTTCAGCTCATAAAATAATATTAATAATTTCTTTCCTATTTAAAAGAATCATTAGAAACAAGGGATATAGATCTTAAATGTTATAGAATTTATGGATTTTATTATTTATTTGACCACCTGGAAAAATGTGAATTAATTAAAAGACTTTTTTACCTAGAAAATATGCACAAATAAGTATAAAGAAGGCTTTTTAATTTTTAGTTGTTTACCCAATATATATTAAATCTCATTAATTCACATGAATTAAAATTATATGGATTTATTTTAATTTTAATTTTAAAATGTGAGTATGCTCAGTGAACTGTAAGTAAATTTCGAGATCATGTAATTTTATATAGTCTTGTGTGCACACAGTTATAGATCAGTCAAAAAAAGGAAGTTTTATAACCTATTGTAAGTGTAGCTCCACAGCATTGAAAAAACATGCATTAAACATTGATTTAATTAGTCTAAGAATTTAAGGAAAAACTTCAGAATATTCGGGTTGCAAGCTTTTGTCCTGATAATTGTTATTCAACTTTTAAAAATCATCCTTAAAAAGCAAAATATTAATCCAGCAAAAAGCACATTTAGAACATTTTTTATCAACTTCAGAAAAAAAATCTTTTCTTTTCCTTTTTGTTTTGTTTTCCTTATTCCCTTGGGTCTGAGTGGTCTCCTAGTGAGTTTGCAGGCTTCTCCATTTACATTTCTTTTATTTATTTATTTATTTATTTATTTTTATTGTAAACAAATGGGATACATGTTGTTTCTGTTTGTACATGGAGTAACCGCATACCATTTGCATATTCATACATTTACATAGGGTAATGATGTTTGATTCATTGTTTTTTTTCCCTTCCCCCACCCCTCCCATCCCTCTTTTCCCTCTATATAGTCCCTTCTTCCTCCATTCTTGCCCCCCTCCCACTCCCTATTACGTGTCATCATCCACTTATCGGTGAGATCTTTTGTCTTTTGGATTTTCGAGATTGGCTTATCTCACTTAACATGATATTCTCCAATTTCATCCATTTGCTTGCAAATGACATAATTTTTTATATTTTATAGCTGAGTATATTCCATTGTATATATACACCACAGTTTTTTTTATCCATTCATCAATTGAAGGACATCTAGGTTGGTTCCATAGTCTGGCTATTGTGAATTGAGCAGCTATGAACATTGATGTGGCTGCATCACTGTAGTATGCTGACTTTAAGTCCTTTGGGTATAGGCCAAGGAGTGGGATAGCTGGGTCAAATGGTGGGTCCATTCCAAGTTTTCTAAGGAATCTCCACACTGCTTTCCTCCATTTACATTTCAATGTAGGCCTTCAAGGGACCAGTAAGGAACTAGAAGAAAGATTAGAGGTTCCAGCAAAACTTGATGCCTAGGGCATTTAACCATTTCTTTTTTAGGACAGGTTTCGATGCC
>NC_062217.1:300000-396625 GCF_902686445.1 Sciurus carolinensis
TCTATTCTCTGTCCCACTTTCACTTTTCATGTTGATCCTGACCAATTCTCTTTTTCCCAACTCACCTTTTTTCTGATTGTAGTAGGAACATTCTTTCCCTTTCCACATAGAGGTCCCAGCCAGCAGGGCCCTTAAAGTTGGGTGGTGGTGCAGGACCTGGCTCTCAGGGTCTGCATCCTGAACCTTGCACAAGTGGACTTTGGTGGTGTCCATGCCTTTGAGGGTAGATGGGGTGGCTCCACTGCTCTTCTGCACATACAGGCCCTCAGAGCGGGCTGTGTTCAGCCCCCAAAGGGAAGAGGAGCTGCAGAACCAAGGGTTAGGGCCTGTCTGCTCTGAGGGCAGAGGATCCTGAGTCCTGTTGGTGCTAATCAGAGGGCATCCTGCTCCAGTAGCAGTGGGCTTCCTGATCTTTGGGAGCTGAAACCAACTTCTGCAGATGCAGGTTTAGTGGGCATCCAGGTGCAAAGGGTCCAGAGCCCCCTGCCCTCTGAATCTGGAACCTGTGCCTCGGGGCAGATGCACCCCTGGGACAGCAGGGTGTTTGGCGTGCTGTGCTTGGTGGGTGCAGGTGGGCGTGTGAGTCACTGCAGGGTGTTTTCAGCCTGCACCAGAGGTGGCTCTTGTGACAGGAGAAGCCTAGTGTCCTGCTGCCTAGGGGATGCCAGGGAGTTGGTGACAGGTGTCACAATGCTACCCTCCTCTGCATTCTCACCCCTGGCAGCTCCTACTCTGCTGCTTTCCATGTGAGCTCAGCTGACGCTCCTGGGCATGAGAGACCCACACACAGATGGACATGCACACTGCAGTGCCCATGAGAAGAAGCCCCATGGACTCCTCAGTTGAGGGAGGGGGCCCCGCAAGGACCCTGCAGGGCCACTGGCTCAGAGCCCCGAGGACCTGAGGCAGCACCAGTGCCTGGTCCACTCCCCAACCTGTGAAGGTTGTGACCCACTCCTTTCCAGAGCTTTCTAGCTGCCGATGCAGGACCAGGCTGTGGAGAGGTGGTAGAGAGGTGTGGAGGTGGAGAGAGTGTGGCAGGTCTCCCCTGGCGCACTCTCACCTCTTCTCTCACTCCTTCCCTGGGTTCTGTTCCCCAGATCCTGCCCTGCTCACACTAGCAAAGCCTGCTGGCCACTTGCTCCTGGTTTTGCAGGAATTTTGTGTGTGTGCAGACGTGGGGATGCCCCAAAACTGTCTGAACATGAAGAGCCTTCTCTCCACATTGCAGGTCTGGTGCGTGGGGTAGTCTGGTCTCCCTTTCTGCTGGCTGGGTTGGATGGCTGTGACGGACTTTGGTGGTGTTCAGAGGGTGCTCCAGGTGATTCACAGTGGGGCCTGTGCCATGCTGTCAGCTGGGAGCCTCTCATCAAAGAGCCCCTGCCCTCCCAGCAGCCTGGAGCTGCCACATCCTCGAGGCCTGGGTCCTGGAGGCCTCCATGGGAAGGAGCCTGTCAGTGCAGCAGAGGCCCCAGGCCTGTCCCTGTCTCAGGACATGCCAGGCTGTGTGTCATGCAGAGAGGATGAGTCAGGTCCTGCCCTGCTCTGACCTCTGAGGCCGTGTGCTTCAACAGTCAGCCCTGGCATCTTGGCCTGGTCAGCTGTGTCTGCAGATCTTGTGGCTCACCTGCTGGGAGGAAGGTGAAGTAGGATCTTCTGCACCTGAGGTGTGTTGGTTGACTTTCTCCACCTTGTTCCCCTGCGCAATGGCTGGGTGCTAATCACAGCCAAGCATGAAGCCACTGTGAGGCACCAGCAGAGGCCGGCAACAGGTGTGATGGGAGAGAACCAGGTTGTCACGGAACCTGTAGCAAAGTGCTCAGTGCAACAGAGAGTACCTGCTGTTTACCATGTTTTACCCAGGACCAGGGCCTTGCAAGTACACGGTGGAGGTGCCAGCTTCTCAGCAGACCTGTCCCCATAACCAGGTTGAGGTCCTAACCAACTAGAGGCCGTTTGCTAGGCTGGGGCCTGCTGCCTGAGTCTGCTCTTGAGCAGAGGTGCTCGCTCCTTGGGAGGCCCTTGGGCGCAGGCCTCACTTTCTTGGTGCGTGCTGGGGATTGCGGCAGTCTGTTGTGAGACCCAGCAGTCAAGCAGGATCATCCCCGTTGACTGGTGGGGAAACGGAGGTTGGAGGTGGCTCAGCCTGCTCTGAGGTGATGGTGGCGAGTGGCACGTCTGAGGCAGGGTCACACTGCCCCAGCTTCACGTCCTGGACCCGGCTTTGTACCTCCGAGGGGACCGGGGGGTGTGGGTGGCAGTGCAGAGGAGGGGGCACCCTCTAAGTCAGGGCGTGGGGTCCACAGGAAGCAGCAGCTGCTGCAGGGCGCTTCTAGAACTTCAAGACCCTGTGGGTGGATGAAGAAAGGCTCCAGCAGCAGGGTGGAGCCTGGGGAGGTGGAAGCCTGGAGTCTGTGCTAGTCAGAAGGAAGAGGGTGGGTCTCGGGCAGCCTGGAGGTTCCCCAGGGTTACAATTGAAACATACATAAAAGTATCAGTAAAATATGGCAGGATATGGTGGGTGGCTTCTGGAATGGGGAAACACCTCAGGTAAAAGCGAACCTAGAGGCTGAAGGGAGAAGATGTCAGGTTTGGTTACAGGCCCTTCCATATCCATGAGCCCAGATCCAACCAACTGGGACCAAAGTATCTTAAAAATTGCTTTGGCCTGAACCTGAGCCGAGGTTTTCTCATCATTGTCCCAAGGGTTTAGGCAGCACATGGTGAGCTGGCAAGTCACCAGGATGACCTGGCTCTGCATGGGTGCTGTGCTGTGGCTTTTGAGGGACTAAGTGCCCTGTGCTTGGTGCCTCGGGTGGTTTCTGGGACCCACTCCATGGATCCTGAGGGAGGATTGCACATCAGGATTTAAAATTCCCCTGTGGCGAGACATCAGACGACAGTGCCAGAGAGCTGGTGACAGATGCCTCTTGCAGGCCACGCCAAGGCCCTGCCCAGATGGTAGGGGAAAGCAGGAGGCAGACCCCAACCCGTGAATCTCACCATGCAGTGTCAAGGAACACGCAGGGAAAGAGTTAGCAGGAAGCGGGGATTCTCGGCTGGGCAGCCGGCGTTTAAGTGTACTGTGCCAGTGGCATGGCACCTGCTGGGGAGCTCCGGCAGAACCCTGGCAGGATTTCTGCTGCGATGCGTGTGTGTGGCCACTGTGTGCTCACCTTGGCCTGAGAGCGGGAGCTGCTGGAGGGGGGCCTAGCCACCTCCAGCTCCTCTGCAGCTGTAGGAGGGGTCCTGAGGCTGCATTCAGACTGGCTGAGGAGTGTGTAGTTTCTGGCACTGCCTCCTGCAGAACACTGTCTTTCCTAAAAAGGGCGGTGGTAAATCCACCGTCGGTAATGTGGGGAAATGTCTCGTGTCATAGGTTGACTGGTGCAGTCTGATTGACTATGCTAAAGCCTTCAGAACTCCCCTCTTGCACATAAATACCTCCTCCTGGTGGTGGGAGGAAAGTGCGTGTGTTCCCTGCAGCGGGCTTGGCTGCCCCTGCTTGGGGCTGCCCCAGGGAGGTGGCCCTTCCTACACAGGCTCACCAGTGGAGAGTTAACTGGCTATAGCTAATGTGAGTTTCTTTTGTAATTAAAATGTTTTAAAAGAGGGAAAAATAGTTCCTTTATAAGACTTAATTTTAAACATTCACAGAGGTCCTGGATGCTGTGGAGCATCCCTGGGTGCCACCGGGATTGGGAGGGGCTCTGGGAGCCTGTGGGGAGGTAGCTACAGCACTCCTTGCGCTTACACCTTTGATGCCTGCAGGCCACACACCTGTGGGGCTACAACCTGTGCCCTGAAGTTATTTTCAAGTGGAACTTCTGTCAGCAGAGGCTGGGCACTCTGCCTGGTACTGCCTCCCTATCTCTCTGTGTCTCTCTGTCTCATATCTGTATTTTTGTGTGTCCGTCTCCCTGTCTCTCTATCTCTCTGTGTCTCCCTGTCTGTCTCTTCTCATGAGTGCTTGGGTTGCAGAAGGTCTTCCTAACCTGCTTCTTCTGGGCTACACTGACCTGCTGGCTGGCAGAGTGAGCTGGTACCTATCTGGGTTTGATACGCAAAAGTCCAAACTCTCCCTCCTCCTGACTTCGAGGAAGCCACTGAGTCATGCCCAGCACACCAAGAGGACCCTGGGGTGCTCAGGGAGACCTGGAGGAGAGAAGAGAGCTCAGGGGCAGAGAAGGGCAGCCCTCTGCTCCCTTACAGAAGATGGTCTGTATGGGGAGGTAAAATCAGTTGAGAGTCCTGCAAGTTCTTTGATTAGCTTTTTACTTCTTCCTTATTCCAATGAATTCTGACACCCTGTATTATGTGCACCTGTCCCTAGTGGCCCATGGCCCTTCTAGTGCAGATGGCTATGTCAGTAGGGTAGTTTCCTGCTTAATTAGACTAATACAGATGCTAAAAATAAATTTGGGCCAGGCATGGTGGTGCACACCTGTTATTCCAGGATGACATCTCAGCTCTTGAGCCTGAGGCAGGAGGATCACAAGTTTGAAGCCAGTTTCGGCAACTGAGCAAGGCCCTTAAGCAACTTAGCAAGATCCTGTCTCAAAATAAAAAATACAAAGGGTTGGGGATGTGGCTCAGTGGTTAAGCATCCCTGGGTTTAATCCCCAGTGCCTAAACAAACAAATAAATAAATTTGGACTCAAAAGAGTTTTCGAGTTTGCAAATAAACCCCTGATTGCTTATGTGTGACATGCCCAACAGTATATGCCCACCAAGGGGGAACCTGAGCATATGTGGGGTGCAGCAGGGACTGTGGTGGAGGCCATGCTGGGGGCTGTGGTGGAGGCTGCTGGGGTCATCAAGGGGCTGCAAGGGAGTCACGGGGGTTGCAGAGGAGACTATGGTGGGGGCTGCATGGAGGACCTGGGGGCTGCCATGGGGCTCCACTGTGGCTGCCACCTAGCAGAGCTGTGCCAGGCATGGCCCGGTGCCTTCTCCATAGCAGGAGACAAGCGACAATGCTGGGGTGGCGGTGAGGTTGCTCAGAGCTGTGGTGCTGACCTGAAGAACCAGCAGGCAGAAGCCTGCATCCTGGGTGTTCCTGGGAGGGGCGGGCGTGGACTGCAGAGCCGCTCTTAGCCTCGGCTGGGAGCTTCTTCCACGCACTCTGGGCTTCTGCACTGTGACGCCAACAGCACTTCTCAAGTGCAGCTTCTCAGGGAAGCGAGGCGAATGGCATGTCCACCCCACAGCCTTCCCTTGAGGCCCTGCCCTGAACTCCAGGTCAGGCCCAGGGCTACCCGGTTCCTCTCCAGAGCAAGGAATGCGCCCTCCCCTGGGCCGGGCTGGGAGTTTAGAGGAAGGAGGCCCTGCTCATACGCCGACCCACACGGCAGCCTGCCAGCCCAGAGAAGGTGGGCTGGTCCTCCAGAGTGGCCGTGCTGGGCTGACCCAGGAAGCCGAGACTCTTGGGATTGGGAGGAGCCCGCGGGGTGATCCGGGAGGTTTCTTACGGGTCCTTCTCTGAGTTCTTCAGAGGAGAAGCTTCAGTTTCTGTCTGTCTCATCTTCTGTCAGAAATGCCCACCATCTTCACAGAGCTGCTGCAGTCACCCCCCTTGGTCATCACGAAGCAGAACCTTACCCTGGCTCTTCCCTGGCTCTAACTGACACATGATCAAGAAGACAGACTGGCACATGGGCAGGCACCTGGAGCTGTGGGGATCTGTGTGCTGCTGGTAGGAGACAAGGGACATGTGAGCCCCGAGTCCCTGGAAGACGCAGCTCCAGGGCACACGCAGGAGGGCTGGGGGCCTGCTCACACAGACGGCCTCAGTGGCCGCTCTCAGAGCCCCGTGCAGCAGCAGAGGATGGGACTCCCGGGGCCATCAGCCTTCCCACAGGTGGGCTCTGCATGGCCGTCCAGTCCTGAGAGGGCACAGGCTCTGCAGCCACCACCTGCTGAGTCCCAGGAGCAGCTCTGAAGTAAAGCAAGCTGGTCAGAGGCCACATGCTGTTGTTCCGATTCTGGGGCCTGGACAGGCTCATCCAGAGACCGTGGGCCTGTGGTGTGGGCGCTGGGGTGAGGGGAGTGCAGCCTGGCTAGCGTCTTCACGGGCAGAGAGTGTTCTCACGCTGGCTGCACTGTACAGCCCTGGGGACTCGCTGCATGACGCGCAGTGAAGCTGCTCGAGAAGGCCCGGGATACGGTAAGCCCAGAGCAGCAGGCATGGGGACTGCATGTCTGGTGTCCACGCAGGCGGCCCAGGTCTGTCCTTCCAATGGGGCAGAGCAAGGTGCCCCAGCCTCAGCCTGTGTGGGCCGTGAGGTGTTCTGGGTCTGGAGAGCAAAGCAAAGGCAAGCCCGGGAGGGCACCCTGAGTGGAGGGCGAGGAGGTGGGCAGCAAGAGCGTCTTAGCAGAGGACTGGCCGTGGACTAAGGGCTACTGGTGTCCTCAGGAGCCCAGCTGTGAGATGAACTGTGAGCAAAATGCTCCTCAGAATTCCCTCTACGCACCTCAGGTTCAGCTGGAGTCAGAGCGGCAGAGTCGAGCCTCCTCGGCAGGTGCACCGGTGCCGGCACCCCGAGGGTTCCTGTGGCACACTGCTTGTCCACGTGCAGCGGGAGCGCCCTGCACCCTTGGTGGTGGCCCATGGAGAACTGTGCAGCCCATGATCCCTCTTGCACAGCCCCAGCAGTCCTTCACTCCTGGACAACTGACCAGAGTCATTTTTAAATAGGCCACAACTGTGTGTTCCACCATATTTCTGTTTTCATCTCAGCTGCTAGGGAACTCAGCTCTGCTAGTGCTGGCTCCCATACCGTGGGGTCAGTAGATGTCCTCTGCTTCCTCTCACTGTAGTTGGAGTTTTAATTTCTGTTTTAGTGGCCATGCTTTGTACTCACCTCTCATCTTCTACTGTGCATCCCATCCTTTGTGGGACTGGAGGCAGCTGCAGGATACCTGCCTCCTACGGAGGAGCGGTGGCCCAGGTCTGTGACGGCAGTTGATGTGCATGCAGTAGAGGCTGCTGGAGATGCAGCTTAGAAATTCCATCCAGTGAAACTGGAGACTATCCTGCTAAGTGAAGTAATTAATCCCCAAAACCAAAGGCGAATGCTCTCTCTGATATGTGGATACTGACTCACAGGAGGCAGCGGGGAGGGAGGAGTGGGGGTTCAGGGAGAGAGGGGGAACAGAGGGGGATGGGAATGGGAAAGACTGTGGAATGAATGTGACATCACTCTCCCATGTTCATATATGAAGACATGACCAGTGAGACGCCACATCATGGACAACCACAAGAGTGGGAAGCTGTACTCCATGTATGTACAATACATCAAAATACACTCTACTGTCATGTGTAGCTAAAAAGAACAAATTACAAGTTAAAAAAAAAAAAAGGAACCTGGCCCGGGCTGTCTGGGGAGCTCTGCTCAGACGGCCCCCAGGGGAACTGCGCAGCCCATGATCCCTCTTGCAGTGCTGTTCTTCCCTTGGACATATGTCACGGTGCACTGCTGGTGTTGGAGCGCCTAGGACACGTGTGTTCAGTGTTCAGGTTGGAATGGCTGAGGCTAGCCTGAGCCAGAGTGGTGGGTGCTGTTGGCCTCCCTAGGCCTGTGGGGGAGGCTGGCCTCAGTGGGGCCAGGGCTCTGGGCCACAGACCTGTTCACCCGTTAATTCCATTTGCTGTTGAGTTGAGGAGTGCTGGGTGCTAAGTGGGCAAGAACAGAGCTCTGGAGTGTGTGGCAGGAGGTGGAGCTGGTGGTGCTGTGCTGCAGGCTCTAGGCCCTGCCGTAGGTCCTTCCTCCAGGTCCTCCTCTGCCCTCCCACCTCCTACCTTGAGAGCAAGGATTCTAGTCACTGCTGGGACTGCAGCCCGGAAGGTCAGCCCGCTAGGGGAGAGCCTGGAGGTCCTCAGGGAGGTGCAGAGGAGCGCAGAGGAGGCTGGCATGCCTCACGCAGAGGTGCTGACCCTGTGCCTGGGGCTCTCCAGCGGGCTTCCGGGGCCACTTGGGCCACACCTGCCACACCTGCCCCACAGGGAGGAGGAGTGGGTCTGTTCCCAGGGTGCAGGGAATGGTGCCAGCCTTCCTCCTGAAGCTGTGTTCCCTCCCGGCGGCCATCCCAGCAGCCATCCCAGCCCTGGGAATCAGGTTGTGTGGCTTCGGAGTTCATGTGGTTATTCTTCAAGGCCTCCGTTCGCGTGCCCACAGAGAATGCCTGGCGAGCTGGTGTGTCCACAGGTGTGGGTGGTGGAGCTGCAAGAATAAAACATCGACTTTGGGAATGAACCAGAGTTGCTTTCCTTCACTCCCTAGGCGTTCAGCACCTGCAGGATGCCAGAGTGACTTTCCCTGTCTCCATGGGTGGCTGGTGCCTAGAGGGAGGAATGTGCTATTCCTTTGAGGAAACAGGAGGCTGCGATGTGTGGTCAGGAGGGAAGACCTGGCCAGGGCAGGCTCAGCACCTGTCAAGCAGGCTCCATCATGGCTGCCCTTGGAATCAGTCACTGGCTCTTTTGGTGGAGCCCCCAGCACTGGGGACCCTGCCAGGAACGCTGCCTGGAGTGGGCATGGCAGCTGCTCTGGTCCTTCTGGTCCAAGGAGCCTGCCTGACCTGGCTCAGGCTGACCAGTTACTCTCTGGTGTTGCCGTTGTCATAGCAACCAGCATGCTTCTGCCCAGTCCAGACAGGGTGCGTGGGGTGGTAATGCCAGTTGTTGCCTGTCTCACAAGCTGTGCGGAGAGGACGCGCCCTTCCCTCTGCTGAGGGTACCTGGAGCGAAGCGTCACTCCCACTGCTTGTACCTGGAGGTTCTCTGCACAGTAGGCAAGGACGGGGTCCCAGCTCTGTGTGTTCCACCAAAGACCATCCCCACAGAACTTCCCGCCTTTCTCCAGAAACACAGGAACTCTTCGTACAAGACCCAAACCACAGCAAGACAAAAAAGCAAACCCACACAGAAAACCCCAAAGGGAAAGCAAGAGAGAACCCAGAGGGAACCGGTGCTGGAACCCACCTCGAAGGCTGGGGCTGAAGGTCAGCAGAGTAGCACTAGCTTTGGGGCTCGGATTCATGGACTTTGCAAGAACCATCAGTGCCCACCCAGAACTGGGAGGTCACCGGGCCCAGCCTGACCCCAGCAGTCTCCGTATCCCCTCTCCCACCCTGAGCCTGTGCTTCTGCAGGACCTAAGCAGGCGTGTGTGTGCAGGTGGGGCCCCAGGCCAGAGGGTGCTGCAGAAGCTCTGCCTCTGACCCGTGGGAAGTGGCGGGGTTCTTCAGCCCTCATCAGACTTGTCTTCATGCCTGCGCCCAGCAAGAGGCCGTTCAGGAGAGCCGCAGGCACAGCCCCCACAGGCAGCAGCTCTGAGAGGCATCCTGTGGGGTTCTCCCTGCGCCAGCCGACAGCCATGGTTCCTCCATGATTCCCAAATAAGAGTCACGAGCCCTTTTGATCTAGATGCATCTCAGAGCAGAGGCACAGAGTTGAGTTGTTTTCACAGGGGAGGAGCCTGAGTCCCAGACACAGACTGTGCATGGGAAAGGTCACATGCGGGCGAGGTCCCCAGGCAGCTCTGTGAGTCACAGCTGGTGCAGTCACACACCCCCAAAGCCCATCAGGGCATGGCAGATAGGATTCACTGAAAATCTCACCCAGTTAGAAAGACTTCTGTGAACGTGGACCTTCACTCAGCATCCAAACTGCATCAATGAAAAGCTAAAAGAAGAAACAAGTTGCATCTGTCCTGCCTTTGGGTTCCATTTCCAAGTTGGCACTTCTCCAGTGAGCTGTTCCTGATCCCAACTGCAGCACCCATACCTTGGCATGTGGAGGCCTGTGGTATGCAGAGGCCAATGGTGTGCAGAGGCCAATGGTGTGCAGAGGCCAGTGGAGCTGCAGTGCCCGTGTCACAGTGTGCAGAGGTGACTGCTGGCTCTGGCGTGGTGCTCTCAGCTCTAAAGATGGAGTGCTGAGGGACTTCAGGTCTGGATTGGTTTGGTTCATTTGTTTTCAGGGTCGACAAGACCCAACTACCTGGTCCCTGAGTGTGTACCTCCAGTGTCGCTGGCCAGTAGGTGCCCAGTGTCTGTCCTTCTCCTGACGTGTGTGCCTGATGCATGTGGAGCCCAGTGCCAGATACTGTTACTGTCAGAGCGCTAGGAGGCAGACGCAGCCCTTGAAGGTGAACCAGGTCCTGGGTGGTTCTTCCAGCACGTGCCTCGCAGCCTGTGCTCAGTGCTCCCGCTGTGCAGACCTGCTGCTCGGGCCTGCAAACCTGAGACAGGTTAGGGCAGGCAAGGAGCTTGCCCTTGCCTCTCAGGTGCCTTCTGTAGGGCCACTGAGTACACTGAGGTCCCTTCTGCTTTCTCACACTTGGTCAGATGCTTCGGGAGCTGCTCTGAGAAGCAAGGGCCAGTGGAGGGCAGACAGGGACCCATAGCCTGTTGCTCCTTCTACATGTTTTTTAAACATCTGGGATTTCATTTAATCTTGTCATACAAATGTCCTCCTTGATCATTGTTCCAAATTTGACCTAATACTATAAAATCAAATTCCAAATAAGAAGTCATTCATGGATGAATGAATAAGCAAGATGTGGTCTATAAACACAAGGAACATCTCTCAGCTCTTAAAGAAAGAAATCCTAATATGCACGGTGTTAGCCAGCTCTCTGTCCCAGTAACGAGATGTCAGAGACAGTTAAATCATGGGAGAAAAAGATTATTTTGGCTCACAATTTTGGAGGATCCAGTCTAAGATCAGGTGGGCCTGTTGCTATGGGTTTGGTAGGTATGCTGGGTGGAATTGTCTGCTGGGACAAACCACTCTCCCAGGGCTGGGAAGTGCAGGGGGAGGTCCAGCCTGGGCTCCACAAGCCCCTGGGCCCCACAAGCCCCTGGACCCCAGGGACCTCCCAGTAGGCCCACCTCTCAAAGGCTCTGCCACCCCCAGAAGCACCACCCAGGGACCCAGCCTTCTGCAGTGGTCTTCCAACGATGGCGCACTGTGTCACAGAAGCATCACAGCAGTGGACAAAGCCAGCCACGGAAGGCCAGGCACTGAAGGACTTCACTTGAGCAGTCCCAAGGGGCTTCAAGTGCCATAGACAGAAAGCAGAATGGCGGGCACAGGGCAGGGGAGGTGGGAGAGGTGGGGACAGGACTGAGCCTCAGTGTGGGAAGAGGAAGGGCTGTGCAGATGGGCACAGTGACGGCTGTGCAAGGTGCAAGGGTGTGGCTGGGGGACCTCCCATTCTGTTCACACGCTGCAAGTCTAATCCCAGGAAACGGCTCTGTGAAGGGGTGCGTCACTTGGTGCTGCAGGAGCACAATGGCATTCTGGCCAGGATGTCGATTTGTAGCAAGAAAATCAAGACTTAAAAAACAGTGAATGATACATGGGCAAAGGATCCAAACAGACACTTCACAGAAGAAATACGAATGGCCAAAAATATATGAAAATATGTTCAACATCTCTAGCAATTAGAGAAATGCAGATTAAAACTACAGTCAGAATGGCAATGATCAAGAATACACGTAACAATGGATGTCGGTGAGGATGTGGGGAAAGGGGTGCACTCACACACTGCTGGTGGGACTGCAGACTGGTGCAACCACTCTGGAAAGGAGTGTGGAGATTCCTCAGAAAACTTGGAATGGAACCACCATTTGACCCAACTATCCCACTTCTTAAAATCTGCATACTACAGTGATGCAGCCACATAAATGTTTATAGCAGCTCAATTCACAGTAGCCACTCTATGGAACCAGACTAGATGTCCTTCAACAGATGAATGGATAAAGAAAATGTATATATACATGAAATTATGACATTTGATGGTAAATGGATGGAGTTGGAGAATATCATTCTAAGTGAAATAAGCCAGTCCAAAAAAACCCAAATGTCGAATGTTGTCTCTGATATGTGGACAGTAACCCATAACAAGGGAGGATAGGGAGGGGAAGTCTAGAAGATCATTGGATTAGACAATGGGGAAGGAAGAGAAGGGAGGGGGAATGGGAATAGGAAAGACAGTGGAATGAATCAGACATAACTTTCCTATGCTCATACATGAATATACCAGTGTAATTGTACATCATGTTCAACCACAAGAATGGGATCAAATTGTGATGGGTTGCATTCCATGCATGTATAATATGTCAAAATACACCCTGTTGTGTATATCTAAAAACAACAAGTAAATAAAAGAGTGAATGAATACGCAGAGGTTAAATCATGTGCCTTGCTTTGAAGTAAGTCTGTTTTTTGGAAATGTGCCTGTGCTCGGCGAGGTGCTGAGTGTTTCCATGCTAAGTGGATGATACATGTCACGTCCTCTTTTTAGGTGAAGCCAAAAACCTTCCCTCCTACCCTGGGCCAAACAAGATGAGGGATTGCTACTGCACTGTGAACCTGGACCAGGAGGAGGTCTTCAGGACCAAAATTGTGGAGAAGTCACTCTGGTAAAGTCCATTGTCCCTTTACTTGATACCATCGGGTCCCTATCTGTGCAGTGCACAAGCCTGCAAGCCTGTGGCTTCTGCCATTTCCCATGTTCTTGGCAATAAGGCCCAGACATGATGGGGTCTGCTGGCAGGTGGTCACTCTGAGCTTCTATCCTGGGCTCTGATGTCTGCCAGATGCTCCTGTCTGGTGACCACCCTTTCCCACTGTTGCCATTTGCTCTTTTCAGTGGAGACCACTGCCAGGAAAGAGTGCCAAGGGGGTTTTGAGCAGGGAGAGCATCTTAGAAGTCTTCACAACCTCTTCTTTTGCATTTTCCTCGAGAGAGTGTGTTCCTGGGCACTGTGGCGACTTAATGGTAGGAGGCCCAGAAATCCGTCTTTCCATCAGTTGGATGAAGGCATTGGCTGAGGAGAACCGACCTACCGTGGGTCTCGTTCTGCAGTGTCCTGGCCTCAGCTTGCCACGGGGCTGTGGGGACTTGTCAGGACGGCATGTTCTGGGCCCAGGAGAGTCAGCTTGTCTTCTTACAAGCTCTGGCCGAGGAGAGGTCCAGCGGCTGGTTGCGGGAGCAGGTGGGGACAGGAAGTGGCAACAGGGAGGTCACAGAATAGCTGTGGAGTGGCTCAGAGGCCCAGACAGGAGATCCGAGGTGGCCAGCGTGTCCTTGGTGTCAGCGGGGGCGGCTGAGGTCTGGTGGTACACCCAGCCTGCCCAGTGGGCACTCTGATGGAGCCACTGTGGATCAAAGGAGCCAGCTGGAGCCAGCGACTCCTCCTCAGGACACAGTTTATGGCTTGTGGTTTCAAAACAGCTGTTTTCCTTCAGAGAGCATTTTTAGCAGCTGAATGTCCCTTCCAAGTGGGAGTACCCTGCTCTGCGGGTGGAGGAGGTCTAGTGCTGGGCAGCCCTCGAGGCCCCTCCCCAGGCCAGGCAGCCACCTTTCCTCCTCCATCGGCTTGTGCCCACCCTGCTTGCGTTGTTTTAACTTGTACCCTCTGGAATGACTCTGAGAACTAAAGGCTTGGGTGGTCAGGAGTCAGGGCCGCCATGGAGTCAGCAATTGGCGGTGAAGCCCGGATGAGTCTCTAGTTAAGAGGGGGCAGGCGGGGAGGCCCCACCCTGGGAGGTGCGGCTTCATCCCAGAAACCTTTTCGCTGCTGGTGCGTGGTGTGCCAGAGGCTGGGGAGGTGCCCCTGGCACTGCTGCCTCCTGGCAAGGTCGCTCCTCTCCAGACTGCTGACTGAGGTCAGTGGAACTGTCCCCATGGGGTCTCCTGGCAGGCGGAGTGGAGAGGCGGGGCCCACCGTCTTCCAACATTTCACACAGAAATAAATCATGGTTTCTGGCTGGGGGCCCCAGAAACTGCCTCTGGCGCAGGAAAGCGGCTGACCTGGGAGCAAGGAGGCGTGTGCGGGGCCTCTGCACAGGGAACTCGCGGCTGGAGCAAGCGGCAGCGGCGGCACTCCTCACACTGTCCAGGTCCCCACAGCCTTGGCTTCCGTCTGGGCCAGTGCGCCAGGTGGGAGAGGGCTGCCAGAAAGCTAAAACCGATCGCCTGAACGGAGCCGAAAGGCGCAGGGCCCTGGGCGAAGGGAACCAGCCCTCCTCCACGGAGCTGCACAGAGGATGCGGCGTGGTCCTGGAGGCCCGCTGCACTCAGTCCCTGGCCAGGGGCCAGTCAGCCTCCGCTGCGGCCCAGCACCTGCAGCCATCTCTTTCCATCCACATGAAGTCCCAGAGAACAGGCTTCGAGGGGAAGGAGCACAGGTGGGCAGAGCCTCAAGTCCACCTGCGAAAGAAGCACAGGTACTTAGGGTCCCTGGCACAGAGGTCCACTGAACTCGCTTGACATGTGGAAACAGCAGAACTCCATGGTGACAGGGTCAAGGCCAAAGGGAAGGACCACGTGATCTGAAGAGCAGAGCTCCTGGAAGTGAGGACAGCCCAGCCTAGAGGAGGCCAAGGGGACAATGGGAGACCATTTGGATCTAGCTCAGAGACCCCAGGAGCCCAGGGTGTGGACGGTGCAGGACAGGGCAGCTATGGTCCTGCTGGTCAGAGCATCCTAGGAGGAGCGTGCTGGGGCCAGCTCAGGGTCCCTGTGGCCTCAGCTGGGGGACAGGGCCCAGAGGCAGAGGGTCCCTGAGTCCACTGGAGTTGAGGCCAGAGGAAGAGGGACCACACCTGTGGGCAGCTGAGGTGCAGAACTGAGGACCAGCTGCTGGATGCCCCACCCCTCCTGACAAGGCTCAGGAAGCTGGGGCCACCCCGCTTTCAGGGAGCTAAATCTCGTTGCCTCCCCAGCAAGCTGCCCCAGATCAGCATTTCCTTTAATAGATACTCCTTTGGCAAAGTCGTTGTAGGAAACAAGGGAGCCCATGCTGCGCGCCTGACCTGCGGAGGGCAGAAGGGTGCTCTCTGACTGAGTAGCAGAGCCCCAGGCCCTCTGCTGGATGTGCCGAGGACTCTCCCCCGCAGCTGCCTTTGCTGCACTGGGGTCCACTGGGACAGGATGGCAGGTGCGCTGGGTGCACGGCCCTGCCAGTGGCTGCAGTACTGACCGAGGGAAGTGGCCCCTCTCTGTTTGCAGTGCAGAGTGGAGACCTCCCGCTGTACCCGACGAGGTCTGAGCTAGGAACTCTTGGAGGAGACTCACCCAGAGCAAGCCCTTCTCCCTGCCTCGTCCCATCTCCAGGAAGTTTCTGTGCCACTAGGAGACCTTCTCCTGCCATGGGGTGTGAACTTGGTCCACAAAACTGTGTGTCCAGCCTTCCTGTGGCAGTCTGTCCCTGTCCCTTGTGCACCAGGGACTCTGTGACATAAGTGGACAGGCAGAGCTTGGGAAAGCACCCAGGGCCCCAGTGGGTAGGCCCGGCTTCTACCCCTGGGTGATGCCCCTCAGGGCCTAGAGGAACAGCCAAAGGGAAGACGAGGTCACAGCTAATCCAGCAAAATAGAAGCCCATGTAAGTCACAGAGGAAGTGAACGTCTGCTGCAGGTTTTCAGTCCTTGCCGGAATATTCCGTGAAGTGTCTGCCTCTTGGTCTCCCTGTGTTCAGGTCAGGATGTGGGATGCATTTGTCCTCAGGGATGGCTGTCCTATGTGACACTGACATCGCTGCCTCTCCGCAGTGTCCTGCAGTGAAGGCAGGTCTGGGTCCTGGTCTAGCTCTGTGGCCCTACAGAGCTGTGTGGCACTCTGCAGAGACCCTGGCTCCCTTCATAGTCATGTCTGGAGTGGGAGGCGCCAGAGCCTCCTCCCAGCCGAGATTTCTCCAAAACTGTTCTGGAAATCTAGACATAAATGTCGGTCGGCAATTGTGGGCAGTAGTAGAGTCCTGAGAGGTTCTTGTTCTTTCCTCCCTATGTATGTTCTACATAAAATCAGCAGTTAAAAATGAAGCTGACAGCTTCTAGCGCCAAGGGAAGTGGGGCTGGTTGGTGCTGGGCATGTGGGTGGTCGGAGCCCAGGCCTGAGGAGCTTGCAGGGAGGTGACCCTGGGGTACCCCTCCTGTGGTCCCAAGAGGGATCCTGTGCGTTGCATAGGAAATGTGCTTTGGTGTGGTGGGAAGATCTCTGCAGCTCCGAGTTTCAGGCAGGGCAGAGGCATCTGGGTGGGAAGTTAAAGGGACAGAAGTCGATGGTTTGAGAGACAGACCTCGTCCTCCTGGAGTTTTAATAAAACCACACTGTTAGCTTAGAAAACACCAACTTTGAGACTGCTGGACGGTCCAGTCACATTCTGTCTCCTATGTTCGACTTTTCTCTAATATCTCACATTACTGTGCTTGACTACCACGAGCAGGAAGTGGTCCCTCGGGCCCAGCTGTGGCTGGATGCTACAGGGGCCACTGCAGCTCCTCACCTGCTGGGTCAGTCCCTAGCTGTGTCCTCCCAAGGGCCTGGTGGGGGCTCTGGAGTTCACAGTATCACAGAACATGTGGGGCCAGTGTCAGACTCTGGCTCCCCCAGGAACCCTTGCTTCAGCCAGGCCTTAAAAGAGCCAGTCCAGTCTTAATTTTGTCCCTAGCCAGGACTCCTGGGCACCTGCTGAGACAAGTCCTGACACCTGGGCCTCCTGGGGCAGCCACAGGTCCTTTAGGGCCTGGAGGAGTGGGCAGCCCCTGCCGGCAGCTCCTCAGGCCATGTGCCTGGGGCCAAGCTGTGCGCCTTGCACCGCTAGCCTGCTCTTCTCTCTGTCTAGGGGTGGGCTTGAGAATTCACAGCCCTGTGTGCGGCACTTCAGAATGAACACCCCCAGCTGGTCTCGAACCACGTCGTGGTGCCCTGAAGTGCCGTGTGTGCTGCAGGCTTCCTGCCAGACTGAGTGCTGGGCATGCAGTGGGCCCAGGTGGGAAACGCCCAGCCCCGTCCAGCCAGCCCACCCTGCCCTGCTCCATCTGCTCACCCCACCCCGCAGTGGCAGCCTTGACCAGGCTCCGCAGCCCCTGCCCCTGCCCCTGGCCTCTTCCCCTCTCCTGCTTAGGTCTGTGGGGTGAGACAGAGACCCCTGTAGTGTTTCACTGTCCTTTGGAAGACTGAGCAGCTTCCCTCCCTGGCGAGCCCAGCTGCGCTGATGCTGCTGAGGGACCAGCAGGCAATGGGTGGGGCTCAGGCTTGGCCCTGCGGCTGAGGGTTGGAGTTCTTGGCAGCCTGAAGGGGAGGCTCACAGGTGCAGGCGTGGTGCAGCCTGGGACCTCCAGGGAGCGTTGGGACTCAGCGGAGGGGACTCAGGCAGACTTCAGGACACCTCGAGGTCCTCCTCCCAGGCCCCTCGACCGGTGGCAAGCTCTCAGTCCTCGAAGGACTCCTCTGTGCCCAGCACTTCTTCCACCCAGCCCATCTCTGGGGACCTTTGGATATAGCATTTGCTTCAATGAGATTTAAATTGTTTTTAGTTCATGACAACCACTTGCATGTTTCATTAGCTGGACACCAGCCCTTGAGACATAGCCCGGTGTCCTTGCATTAGCCCTTTCTAGCTGCCTCGGAGCCAGAGGGAGCCTCACGCCCGCTGCCCTGGACTGTGGGTGGAGCGGGGCCGTCTGCCGCACCTCCCACCCTGGAGCACAGAGACACTCAGGAGACTCAGCCCTCTCCCTCACACCCAGGCTCTCTGGCCCCAGATACTGGGAAGTAGATGCAGGAGCTCGTGGCAGAGCAAGGCGCTGGGGACCCAGCCTCCTCGTTTTCTCATGACCAAGTGTCACTTGTCACGAGGCTTGAGCAGCTGGGCTGGGGTGGGGCAGTGGTGGCCTCGCACAGATGTCGGGAAGTGACTCAAGGAGAAGTTGGTGGTTTCTCTGTGGGTCCCAGTGAGGCCCTGTGACCCTCCCGGCCAAGCCTCCTGGGCTGGGGGCAGGGGAGGAGAGAGCCGGATCCTGGGGAGGCCCCACCTGGAGGCCCACTGCTTCCTGCTAGTGTCTCTTTCTCTGTGGAAATTTGCTGGACTTGAAACTGCGCCAGCTCCTTCCGGCTTCTCCCTCTGACTGAGGAGAGGACCGCTCACACCCTGGCCGCCGAGGGTGCCGCGGCTGCACACGTCGATCCCCTTGCTTGCACAGCTGTACTTGGTTAGGGAGGCCTACGTTTCCAGCAGACGCTTCCTTCGTTTGGAAAGAAGATTCTGGAGCCCTCAAGCCGCAGGCGGGGCCTGTGCCGCAATACTCACGCATCTGCCTGGGCTGATCTGGAGGGACGGAGCCAGGCATGTGCAGCAGATGCCTGAGCCAGCCTCTGATGTGAAGGGAAGCGCCCAGCACTGGGCCCCTCTGAGGTTGTCAGAAAGGAGCCCTTGTCTTTGGGGTAGCCTGGGGAGGACGAGGGTAGGGACACACTCATGCCCAGTTGAACTTTCCCTTTTGAACTTAGCTTTAAACTCTGTGGCCTGGGAAGAGATGTGCGGGATTTCTGTGGAGGAGAGAAGGGCAGAGCAGGCCACCTAGGCCCTCTCCTGCTCTGTACGGCTGGGAGCATGGTGCTGGGTCCCTCCCCTCTGGCCCGTCCTCCATGAGCAGTGGGAGCCTGGTGGCCCACCACAATCTGGTGTCCACCCAGCCTGCAGAGGTCATGCTGTGGCTGCCCGGCCCATCCCCCCATGGAGAGGAGGAGGGGCAGGAGGGGGGCCACCCTCTGGGAGATTGGCGTCCTTGACCACCCACGACAATGTTGTTAACAAGTTTGCAGTGTTTTTAGTTAGAAAAAGAAATTCTCATGCTGCAAATTAGCTGTTTTGTCTTCAACTTCAGCACAAGCTGAGACGTCCCAGTGGGTTGGTCTCCCGAGCTTGAGAAGGCCCAGGAGGGAGGCGTTTTGAGAAGGAGGGTTTTCAAAGTGCTTGGGCACCCAGCCTCACTGCTAGCTTAAGCATTTCAAGCTAAGTGACTCTCCTTTCGTCCTGCTGTCAGTGTAGCAAAGTCGAGGCCGGTCCACAAGGCTCCATGTCGGGCAAGTGGCGTTGGGTCCTCAGGCCTGGGACTGGCTGTCCTGCTGCAGCGCTAGGGGCCCCTCCAGCAGGACAAGCAGGCTGCCAGGGACGTTGGAGGGCCCGCTCTGCGTTGCTGCTCTGCTCCTGCCTGTGACCAGCCACGGGAGGCTGCCCTGTGCTTGCTGTGCTGCCCCACGCATCTCCCCACACACGACTCCAAGGCCGGGGCAGGACATGCAGCGTGAATGTGCCCCGAGATCTGGCGGGGGCTCCTGAGGCTGCCACGGTGTGCAGGGTCAAGCTTCGTCACTGGGGAGCAGCTTGGGGACGCCGGCAGGCCTGCCTGTCACACCACCAGGTTTCGAGGACCTGAGGCTCGTTCCTGGAGTTTCCTCCTGAATCTTCTGCCCTGGCAGGCAGGCCTGCGTGGACAGACGCATTCCGTGTGGGCAATTGGGGGTGTGGCCCCAGTGCTGCATTCCAGTGGGTTCTGTCTCCAGCGGTGCTGCTGGTCTGTGTGGCCCGGAGGCTCGACGGTGCAGGAGGATACTTCCAGTACACGGGCCCTGGGACTCTGGCTTGGCAGGCATCAGAGAAGTTACCAGAAGGGTCTTGACCCACCCACCCTCCTGCCACTTTCTGTGAAGGGCGTGTGTACCAGAGGACTCGTGGACTCAGGAGAACCTCCACACCCCATGGTGAGGGGTCTGGACCGTTGCTTCACAGCTACTGCTGAGCTGACCCTGGCTGTGGGTCAGCATAGCTGGGTGTCATTCCACCCCAGAGGGATGGCCCCTGGCTCAGGGCCAGCATGTGGAAGGGACTTTCCACAAGTCAGACACGGTCTCCCTCTGCTCCATCTAGCCTGGCGGCTGCAGAGAAGCTAAACCCCACGTGCTGTGGATTCTGGACCCTGTGGCCTCCAGCTTGGTGCTCGGAGCTTTGCCTCTGTGTGAAATACCCGAGGTGGATGGCTTCATAGAAGAGAGGTTTCTTTGGGCTCATGGTTCTGGAGGTCCAAGCCTAGGGCTGCATCTGCAGAGGTGGAGGCGGCAGGGCCCGGGCCATCGTGACAGGGGCCCTGGATGTGACCAAAGTCAGTTGGCTGAGTCATTCCTGCTGGGGATCGTCGTGAGCCCTGGTTCTCAGAGGTCAGCAGGTACAGGAGGCTCAAGAGGGTGTTGAGGCCGGTGCTTAGTTCTTCTAATCGCTCGGGCACTGGTGCCCGGGAAAGCTCCTCCCATGGCCGGCCAAGGCCTGCAGAGCTGTGCATCTCCTGTTTTGGGCCTGAGCCCTGGACGTTCCTGACTCTAGAATGTCGCCTCATCTCAAGTGAGGCCCATGTGTCTTACTGCAGCGACCACCCTCCCCACACAGCCCCCAGGTCCTTGTAACACGTGGTGCCGTGAGCCAGAACAACAGGAGGCTTGTTCAGTGACGAAGCCCTGGCTCTCTGCCCCTCTGTTAGACCCTGTGCATTTCAAGTCCCCCTCTGAGGACTGCTGCAGCTGTGGGTGGCTCAGGTGTGGGCCATGGAGCCTTGGGAGCCGCAGGGACAGTGGCACAGTGGGGCTCTCTCCCTGCAAGAGGTGAGAGCAGCCGCTTGGGTGGGGCAGTGCCTCACTGGCCTCGCCTGAGATGGGCACCAGGGCCTCTTTTCACAGAGAGTGAGTGCTGTCCCCCCAGGGATCTTCACACCTGCCCCCAGCCGACTCTGGAGCAGCGTGAGGTGTGGCTCACGCTGGGCTCCCCCATTTCCTGAACTCTGGCTCACCAAGCATGGTCCATGCTTGGCCCCCACGCGGCCTTGCAGAAGGGCTGGCTGTTCTTCCATAGGGCCCACAGCAGGCCCCCCATGAGCCCCTCCATGTCTCTCAGGCCCCCGGTACAGTGTTCCGTGGCTGTCACAGCAGATCGCAGTGAGGCCCCTACTGATGTCCACTTGGCCTCTCCAGTGCCAGTGTGGACACTGCAGTACGACCCTGACTGTGTGTGTTTCCTGTGTTTCTCAAGCCCTTTTTATGGAGAAGACTTTTACTGTGAAATTCCTCGAAGTTTCCGTCACCTGTCATTCTACGTTTTCGATAGAGACGTTTTCCGGAGGGATTCCATCATAGGTAGGTGCTTGGGCGGATGTCCCTTTCCCCTTCTCTGCCCCTGCTGCACAGGTCTCCCCTGTTGGAAAGCCAGCGTCTGGTCTGGAGGCTTCCTGGTGGTGGAGCTGGGTGGCCTGAGGGGCGAGCCTGCCTGGCCTTCCCCACAGACAAGTCCTAGTCACCACACGTGCTCTCGTCTTCCTGGGTGAGCCGAGCAGGGCTGTGGGTCTGCAGGTCTGCCCTTCCCTAGCCAGGGCTTCCATCCACCCCTGACTCAGGCCCCAGGCCAGTGGGCAACAGGGGAGCCCACCTCTGGGGTGTGGGCACTGTTGCCCAGGGCTTCCAACAGTCACTGACATGTGCAGGCCCAGCTCCAGCTGGCATTGCCCAGCACCCCTGCCCCCGCCAGAGTGCAGTGCTCTCCCAGGGATTGGGAGCTCTCAGAGGTTGTGGGGCGCCCCTGCCAGGTCTGTCTCTGGCATGGGTGTCTTTCCTCAGGATAGGGGACTCGGGCCATGGGGTGTTCTCTGAGGGCTCTGGGGTGCCCGTGTGGGGAGTAAGGCCCGCAGCTAGGTAGGAGCCTGGTGGGAAGGGCCTGAAACCTGCTCGTGCCATGACCCCGCAGTGTGGACTGCAGAGCTGAAAGTTGGGGTCGGATTTAACAGAAGCACCTGAGGGGGAGCAAAAGGGCAACCTGCAGATAAGACCTCACCAGCCCCAGAAGCATGCCCTGATGCAGGCTGCCAGAGGGTAAGCATTTGGGGGAGCTCCCACCTGCATCTGCACAGCTCCTGGATCCCTGGCGCCTGTACCAACAGTGTGCTGCATAGGAACCGTCTGCTCTGGTGTGCTTCAAGCCTGACCTGATGGTCAGGGTGCAAGTGAGAAAGATGTGCCTGAATATCCCGTGCACTGCCCCATTCCAAGCTGGCTCCGGGTCTGCTGGGCCTGCTGCTGGTGAACCAGCTGGGTTGTGCTGAGCTGGAGTTGCTGGCCAGGGCCACCTCCTGTGCCCAGCCTGGCAGTGCCCCAGTGTGTCTTGGGTTTTGTGACAAATGCCTGAGCCTGGAATTTTGCGAACCAAGAGGCTTGTCATGCTCATGGTTCTGTGGCCAGAGGCTGTGGCCCCTGTGCATCATGACCCAGTGGAGAGCTGGGAGACCAGCACAGGGGGCCCAGCACATGGAGGCCCCTTCATATCCACACTCCTGTGAAGATTATCCGCCCCTGCAGAAGGCCAGGCCACAGGGAGAGAGGCCCTTTTACCTCCTTTGTAGTGCTTTGAGCTTTGAGCATGAAGGGCAGGCACTGGTGTGTAAGTCACAGTACACACATGTGTGTTAAATATGTGACGACCTCCTGGCCTGTCTTGGCTCCTGAACATGAGCACCCAGGGTACCAGACTTTAGAGGCACACGCCTGCCTGGCCAAGTTGACCCCAGAGCCTGAAGGTTGCCTTATTCCTGTGAGACCACAACATCACATCCCACGGGACAGAGGATGAGTCTTTCAAGGGCCCCATGGCTGCTGTCAGAGGTGGGAGAGCGCCTCCCCAGTGGGCTGGTACATGCCAGTCGTACCAGCCCTGCCTGCGAGGTGGGCTGCGTCCACTCCCAGGAGGTCAGAGTGCTGGTGCGTGAGTGACGGCCTGGACCTGCTGAGCCATGGCTGGTGGGAAAGGAGCTGCTGTGTGTTCTGAGGCTGCACCTACGGGGGTGTGAGTCCACACCTCCCCCAAACTTGCAAGTGGAGTGAGTGGTAGGTGCCAGGTGCCCAGGTGGAGGGCGGGTGCTCAGGCCCAGTGCCTGCTCCCGGCACCTGGAAAGCACCTCCGGACCAGGCACTCGGGCGTTCCATGGCCGTGTGCTCTGCGTGCAGGTGCTGCACCGTAGCCCTGCTGAGGGCCTCTCTATGTGTTCCAGGGAAGGTGGCCATCCAGAAGGAGGACCTGCAGAAGTACCACAACAGGGACACCTGGTTCCAGCTGCAGCACGTGGATGCCGACTCGGAAGTGCAGGTGAGGCGGGGCGGTGGCCGGGAGCCTTGCGTGGTGCTGAGTCCTGCTGAAGACATAGCCTGGGCCTCAGGAGGGAGGAATGATCGGCACACCCTTTATCCACAGCTCACACCAAATCCTGACATGGGGTGCTTTTGCTAGTTCCTTTGGTTATTGTCACACTTGTAGGGCGGATTAGAACAGCTCTAAAGATCATGACATGACCAGGCGCTGGGTGCCTGGCCCTTTCCTCCTCTCAGGCTTCACGTAAGGTGGCGGGTGGCGCTGCTGTGGTCAGACCCCTGTGGGGCTGTCCTGAGCTCTGGACCTGGAGCAGCACCAAGGCCCACACCACCAGAACAAAGGCCTGGTCCTGGGTCAACCTGCATTGCTTGGCCATGGTGCGTGACTGAGCCCAGCTCAAGAGCAGCCAGCTTGGTCCGAGCTCAGCTCCCACATCCAGGAGTGGCGTGTGCTGCTGGGCTGTCTCCACGAGCCTCCACCTCCTGGTCTTGAGGTGGGTTCAGCAGGCCAGGGTGCATGTGGCTCAGCGGTGCTGGGTGCTGTAGGCTGCGGCTGTCACTGCTGCTTTTATACCTGGGCGGTGGTGTCACGAACAAAGTTCCTCAAGTAGGTGTCACGTGGGGACTTGTCCTGAGGCTTCCTTGGAAACCATCATGGTCAGCGGGGGAAGATCCGTGCCACCATGCTGGCAGGTTTGGGCTCCAGGCCCAGGTGGCCTGCCTGCCTGCCCCACCCCTCAGGGACCCTCCTCCTCAGCAGGGCTGTCTGGGCAAAGGGCAGAGGTTCAAGGTAGCAGTCTGCTAAGGTCATGGGCCATTCAGACCCTGTGACCAATCAAGGTTGGTACACAAAGTCGATGGTGAGCTGGGCTTGGGGGTGACGGGCATGAAGGCCCTACCCTGGGGAACACACTTCTCACTTAATTAACTCTTGATTAACTCTACCTCCCGGGAAAGCCTTGGCCAGAGCCCAAGTGTGTGGGAACCAGAAGACACTAATTACTGCAGAGCTGTAATAGCGGCAGGAGAGCAGCCCGCTCCTGTGCCCAGCTCAGAAATCTCACCCAGCAGGGGCTTCAGAAGGCAGCTGTGAGTGGGCGCTGTGGCCCCTGCTCCTCAGGCAGATGGAGAGCAGCAGGTCTGGCTGCCAATTGGTGCAGCCTGCAGAGACCTGGGCAGTTTCCCCAGATTTGCTTGATTTTACTGGCAAGTGTGACTTTTCTATTTCTTGCCTTTTATTATCATTTTTATTTACTTAAGTTTGAAATGGTTATGGATTTATGGAAAGTCGCTGAAAAGAGTGCCCTGGAGTGAGGATCAGCTGGCTGGTGCATCTCCTTGTACCTGGAGAAGGGTACCCATCCGGCTGCCCTGCCTCTTGTGGCTGGTCCAAGAGCCTCCAGGTCTGAGCCACCTGCAGGCCGCGTTCAGATCGCACCGTTCACACACATGCCTCTGTCCTGTGCAGCGTCACCCCCGGGTTCTTGGTGTGGGAAATAGCAGATTTTTCATCTTGGCCACTTTGAGTCCAGGTCTGTGGCAAAAGCACACGCACACCACTGTGCGGCGTCACGTCCATCTCCAGACTCTCATCTTTCCAAGTCGCAGCTCTGTCCCCAAGTGGCCGGGGTCAGCCACCAGTTCCTGCGGCTCTGTGTGACGGGCAGGGTCTCCTGGAAGCCGTGGAGCCTCTCCATTCCCTGGGCCTGGCGTCCTCAGCTTCCCCGAGAGCGGGCCAGACTCCCTTCCTCCCCCGGCTGGCAGCGCTCCCGGATGGAGGGACGCGCGTGCCCACTGGGGCGGCCGTGGTCGGCTCCACCAGGTGGCTGGTGGGTATTCTGGGAAACTCTCTGGCGTGTAGACTGGTGTTGCCGCCACAGTTGGGAGTCAGAGCAGCTCTGTCACAGCAGAGCTATAAATACGGCACACGTGAGCCTGGTGTGGGCGGGCGTCTCCTAGCGGCTGCAGGAGGCGGGCGGCCGGCCCTCCTCTGAAGGCAGGTTCCGCCCCCGCCCAGCCAGTCCCCTGGGAACTCGGGTGGCAAAGGGCCAGGGAGCTGCCTGAGGGCTGGAGGAGGACGCACGTGGTAGCCCTGGGGGTTGCTGCGGCACTGCCCTCAGCACTTCTCTGCTGCGTCTGGCTCTGGACGTTTCCCACCCACAACGTGGCCAACACCGGGAGGCGGCTGCTCTGCCTCAGGCTGACCATCTTCACTCTCATTTCAAAATGTCAGTCATAGTTTTAGAAGGGCAGAGGGCAGCATGTGGCTTCCTGGGTCCACTGCCCCATAACTCACAGGAAGCAGGCTGCTGAAAGAGGGCCACCGGGTGGGTGATACCAGGTCCACTGGGCAGAGGGGACAGGCAGGTCAGCAGCCTCTTGCCTTCTGCAACGGGCGACTTCAAAGGCCTTGGACAAACACTTGTCACCTCTGCCCTCCCTGGACACCCCCTGCGTGGAGAGGGTGGAGCAGGGACTGGTGCCCCGTGGCACTCAAGGTCCTGGGGGCACCAAAAGGGCAGGGGTCTGCCAGCCCCTCACCCTGCCCCAGCACACCCTGTGCAGGATGGAGTGCTGACTAGTTATCGAGGCCCGGCTTCCACCACCCCAAAGTGTCCAGCCTAGAGACGCAGTGGGAACCCACACTCCAGGGACACCTGGGAATCTTGTCCTGTGTGTGTCAGGCAACCTGAAAGATGACCAAGGGCCAGCTTGAACCTCGCCGAGGCACGAGGCTAGCAGGAGGGGCAGAGAGCCAGGCTTCCTCCTTCTCTGCCTGGTTCTGCGCCTCTGTCTTCTCTCCTCACAGTCTCACCGGGTCCAGGTGCTGGGGCAGCCTGGAGACCGTCCAGCGTCCAGGACTGTGGACTCAGAGCATGGCCTCACACAGGGAAGGCCTTCCTGAGGAAACGGGCAGGGAGCACTGGAGGCTTTTTATCTTAATGAATAAGCATCATTTATTGATTTATTTTTAGCAGTTTTACACTTCAGAGAGGTTGAGCAGATCCTGTGCACCCTGCCTGACGCAGAGCTGGAAGTCCTGGGTTCACTTTTGGGTGTGTGCTACGGCAAAGGCCATCCCTGTGCACCTGCTGCCCACACACCCATGGTCCACTGTGGCGGCATCTGCTTTCTGACCACGGGAGCTGTGCTCTCTCTTGTTCCTGGGCAGCCTGCTGGAGCTCACGTTGTATTCGTCCTTCCAGAGAACCTTGTTTTCCCCTGTGGGTTTCCTGTTTTCAGTTCCACCGTTGCTGGTCTAATTTTGATCACCCCTTTTTTCTGCTTTCTAGTTCAATCTGCTCTCCTGGTTCTAGACAAAGTTGCTGGTTCTGGGTCCTCCCTTTCAGGAGATGCGGCCGGTGCTCCGATCTCCCTCCCACGGTGCTTTTGTAGTACTTCCTCAAATTCTGAGGAGTTTTAGTTTCTTTTTTGTTCATTTAAAAATATTTTAAAATTTCTCTTGAGACTTCCTCTCTGACTCACGAGACGGTTAGAATTGTCTAGGTGTGGGGGGGTTCAGCTGTTGTTGCTCTGGTTTCTACATAATCCCCACATGGCTGACAGGACTTTCAGATGTGTCCAGGGGAGTCTGGTGAGGAGGACGTGGATCTTCTGCCCCGAGCTTGGAGGGAGCACCCTCGGAAGCAGCTATCTGCAGAGCTCCGTCAGCCTCACCCAACTAAGGACCCTGTCCACTTCCCAGGGTTTTCTTAACTTGTCAATGTCATTATTCACCTTAAATAAGAACACAGACAAGTGGTCAGCCCCAAGGCCACCTTTCTCTCGCAGAGAAGAGCTGCCCACAGGACACCTGCCTGCACCCCATAAGACCCGCCTCACCTGCCAGCCCATCAGACCCAGGGGTGACAGGTCACGAAGGCGGCCGTCCTGGGGTCCCCTGTGCCGGCGCCCCAGCTCCCCTCTCCCGGGAGGGCCCTCCCCGGACGTGAAGGCACAGGGCCCAGGTGCGCTCCAGGAAGCTCTGTCACCACCAGCGGGAAGGTGTGACCCTTGAGGGTCACAGTTACTTGTGCCTGGAGGTCTCCGCACCCTCTAAAGTCACCACCTGGCCACTGCCCGCACAGGAAGAAGGCCACCTGCACTGGTGGGCGGGGGCGCTTCTGGGCTGCAGGTTCCCAGGGTGGCTCCCAGGCAGGAGGGCCAGGGTGTGCTTCTGCGGGCTTCACACTGCCACGCCTCTCCCCAGCCTCCTAGAAGGAAGGCTGCTGCAGCCGTCCACACTGCAGGCAGCTGGGGAAAACAGGAAGCAGGAAGGAAGCTGCCCTGGCGCTGCTGGCCACAGGGCAGCCAGTCTCACCCCAGGCACATTCCTTAACTTTCAAGAGGCCACTGGAGATGAATTTGAGTTCTGTCCCTCCAAACACCTTGGTGACCTCCAAAATCAGGTCTTAAGGAGCTGGTCCCTGGGTGGAGGGGCCAGACTTCAAGAGACTGCCCCCTGGTGGTAGAACCCCCTTTGGTCCTGAGCCCTGGCCCTGTACCCTCTGCAGCCCCAGGACACAGAGCGTCCACTTTTTAGGTGGAGAGATTAGTAGCCAGCCCCAGCCCGGCTAGTGCTCCGTGAAAGGGAGCTGTGGGAAATGGCCCTGGCACCTCTACTGCCACCTTCTTGCCCTGCTCTCACCATCCCCGAGGCTTCGCTCTCAGGCCAAGGGTCTGAGTTGGGGGGTCAGACCAGGTCACTGGAGGCCAGGCCCAGAACCCCAGAGCAGTAAACCTGCAGAGGAGGCTGCCAGACGAGGGCATGCGGGCAGCGGAGGCCCTATTGCCTGGTGCCCACAACTCACACCTGGAGAAGTCATGGGGACATCATGGGGGCACCAAGGTGCTTGCAGGTTCAAGCGTTAGAGGTGTCTGCGTGAGCCTGGCCATTCATTCCTCAGGAGGTGAGCCACGAGTCAGGTGCCCCAGAGAACCCAGCAAGGGCTACAGCTCAGGGCAGCACAGACCTCGTCCGCCATGCAGCACTCCAGGCCTGGCTTCCTCCCATCTCAGTGTGCTGCTGCTGCCTGGTGCTTGTGTCCACTTCTGGGCACTGGATGTTCCACCTGCCCGGGTCCTTGTACAGCTGGGGGAAAAGCCACAGGGTGTTCTCCAAGCTCCAGCTGCCTCTGCGCCCTATTCCTCTAAAACTGTCCATGGGTACTGGCTTGCTGTGTGAGCAGACTTGGGTTCCCTGGGCTCTTCAGGAGCATGTGGATGCAGGGCTTGCGAGACACCGGGGAGCCTCCCCTGCTGTGCCACACCTGTGCATGGGGTGTGGCGAGCCCAGACTTGGGCCCTGCGAGTGGACAGGCAGCACACCTGGAGCTGCTCTGCCATGAGTCTGTTCTAACGTCTCTGAACGCTGATTCCGGAAACAGCGTGTGGACACAGTAGAAAGCCTCCGGGAGTCCCAGAGGAGCCTTGTCCTGGTATCCGAGTGCTGGGTTTGGAGCCTGGCCACTGAAAGTGCCTCCCTTGGGGCCCGGTAGCCTTCCCACAGTCACCTCTCCTCTGTGACACTCTGTCCTTACGCCTTGCAGGGCAAGGTCCACCTGGAGCTGAGGCTGAGCGAGGTCATCACGGACTCGGGCGTCGTCTGCCACAAGCTCGCTGCTCGGTAAGATGCTCCTGGGGACGTGTGTCATTCCTTCCTGTCCTCAGCCAGGTGAGAACTGTACCAAGGTGGGTGCTGGCCTTCGGCAAAGGCGTGGGCCTTGCCTCCCAGCATCAGAAGAGAGGAAGGCGTGGGGTAGCTGGAATCGGCCTCCCACCAGGTCTGGAACTGCCTGACCGTAATGCTCCGTTTGTGTGGGTGCCTGTGGGTGGACACCCATCTGAAGGTAGGGCTGTCAACCCCTCAGGGTGGCAGACCCCTGCAGTGACCGAAGGAAGCCAAGAGCCCCAGGGAGGCTCCAATGTGCAAACTCCATTTTGCTCCGGTGCTGTGTAGGCCCGCCTGTTTATAGGTGCACACACTGGCTGAGATCTGTCCTGTGGGCCAGCCTTGCCCTTAGCTGGCTAGGCCCTCTGTGTCCCTCCTCTTGCTGCCCACAGAGTGGCCATGATATCCCCTGCCTCTGCCCTACCAGGTCTCATGGCTTCTGTTCCTCCACCTTCTACTGAAGGTGGCCAAGTGCACTCTGATGACAGGTGAGGACAGAGTGAGGGCCTCAGGGTCTCCCTTGGGTGCCCACTTTGTCCCTCGTGCCATGTGCTCACTAGCAAGAGTGGTGCCCCAGTGTGACTGGGCAGCCTTCTCCCTCCTTGCAAGATGCCTGTGGAAACCCCAGTTCAGTGCTGGGATCTCACGCTTTGTGGTCTGCCGGGGGTGAGGCTGGGCAAGGAGGGCCCTTCAGTCACCGCTGTCCCCACAATGGCCCGGGACACATGGCACAGCAGTGAGTCTGTCCAGTCTAATCCTGGTGACAAGTCTGTCTGTGGCAAATGGACAGTCTGGAGCATGCCCTGGGACTGGGGGCCCTCCTGGGAGGTAGCCAGCCGGCAGACAGGTTCTGGGAAGGTCAGGAGCTGGCTGTTCCTCTGCTCAGGAAATGTCTACCGAGTGCCCAACATGGCTTTCCACCTTGGGTGCCCCAAGGATCCCTACAGGGGCTCCAGAGGAGCACAGGCGACTGACCCTCTCTAGACTTGGGATGGCCCCAGAGCTCCATAGACAGGAGTGCAGGTGGATGTGGATGCAGGCTCAGCTGAGAGCCTCTGGCCAGCAGCTGTGGCACCAGGTGCAGGTGTACAGCCGTGACAGAGCTGGCCAACTGCAGGGAGGGACCTAGCAGCACCTAAACACAGGACTGTGCCCTGAGGCAGGGGCCCAGGCACCAGCAGACCTCCTGACCCGGGGGCCTCCACTCTGATGTCATGGGCCCCTAGGGGCCTTTCCACACCCATGAACCCATCACTGACCGCAGGCTGCAGGTACTCTGGAGGCTGAGTGGACCCTGCAGGTCCTGACCATGGCTGTGGGACCCGGGGGTCTCGCACCCACTTGGCTCCAGAGAGCTGCGTGGGGCCTTGTGGGAAGTCTGACCCTGAGCCCTCAGGTGCCCTGGTCCTGCAGGCCTGCAGACTGGGCCGCCTCTTGGGGAAGGTGCCACATCCTCCAGGGGAGGGACAGTCCCCGTGCACCAGACACCTTGTGAGATCAGGAACTGGCGCTGGCCCTCCTCACCAGGCAGACGCAGTCCACGTCCCTGGGGGTCCCAGAGCCTGGGGCGGTCCTCTCACCCCCCTGCTCCATCCACCCTGTATGGGCAGGCACCGCTGCACCCTCCTCCCCACCACCCCGCTCAGCCTCCTGGTGAAAACCAACCTTCCTCATGCCGCCCTCCTGCTCCCTGCTCCGCCCCCTCCTCCCTGCTCCCTCTTCTCTTTCTCTAGCTGTCTTCAGCCAGGGCTACCACCCCTGCACTGCCCCTGTACCCAGCCCCCTGCTCCAACCCTGGGCTAGGCTCTGGGGGTCTCCTGAACCTCAAAAGAGCCACGAATCTATAACCTGAAGTGCTTTCCCATTTGTAATTTCTAATAATGGAAAACAAGGTCTTCACTGGGCTTGAGGTCCTTTCTCTGTCCTGCCCCAGGGAACTTTCTCTGCTATTCTGTCACTGTGTCACGTGCAAGGGTCCTGTGTGCATTTCCAATTCCAAGCTCACAGGCCAGCAAGTCTTGTGGACAGTCCTAGAGCCACCAAGTCACCCTCCTGGCCAGGCCACCACATTGTCAGAGAAAGTGGCCTCAGAGGGGCACCTGCCAAGGGAAGATCCCTTTTCAAGCTTCCAGGGAAACCTCAAGCCCAGTGAAGACCTTGTTTTCCATTATTAGAAATTACAAATGGGAAAGCACTTCAGGTTATAGATTCGTGGCTCTTTTGAGGTTCAGGAGACCCCCAGAGCCTAGCCCAGGGTTGGAGCAGGGGGCTGGGTACAGGGGCAGTGCAGGGGTGGTAGCCCTGGCTGAAGGCAGCCCTGCAGCCCTAGCGCAGGGCAGGACACACCTGCCCATCTCTCTGCCCAGGCAGAGCTGGAGACCTCCAGCTGTCCAGGAGCAAGAAGGCAGAGGTCCACACTGCCCGCACCACAGCCTCTGGCTCGTGTTATGAGATAGGCTGCATAGTAAAGCCTATGACTATCAGCTGCAAACTGGTGTTCTTGTTCTTCAAATTAGAAAGGCCGCGTCTCCAGGGCCAGGCGCCTTGGAGCACCAGAGTGGAAGTGGAAATGCTCAGTGAACACTGTGCTTCTGTCATCTTCACATAAGATGTGCCTGTGTCCATCGATCCATTTTGTATAGAACTGGCCCTTGATAATGCGCAGCACGTGAACATCCCTGTTCCAAGTTGATTACAATCTGATTTTCTGCTGTCTTGGGTGCCCCATCACAGGACCCCAGGTTACAGTTGTGCCAGCGCTGAGGGTGCTAACATGGGTGCCTTCAGCATGTGGCTGGCAGGAACCTATTGCTCCTTTTGCTCTAAAACTTCTGTGCACTGCTGTGGGGCCATCTGTGCTTTGAGCTACAGAGCAGAGTGTTCCTCACATTGGTCTCTGCAGCATGAGAGGTTCGACTGTGACTCCCCGTGTTCTCCCTCAGGCTGTCCAGCACACAGCACACCCACCCTCTGGGCCGCACTCCATCCCCTGACCTCAAGGAAGCCATGAAATGTGTTTGCAGAGGATGCAGACCCTCTGACAGGGAGGGCGTGGGGCTCCTCCGTCACTGAGTGAGCTACCATAGTCCCCACTCCTCCCACCAGCCACCCCAAGCTCACCTGCAGGAGCTCCTGCTGCCTACAGGATCTGGGATCTGTCACCTAAACACAGCTGTGCTATTGAATAGAGCCTGTGCTTCTCACATAGAGTTCTAGATAGGTAGACAGGTAGACAGGTAGGCAGTAGACAGACGGGGTAGACAAATAGACAAACAGGTATGTGAACAGGTAGATAGATCAATAGGTGGGTAGGTAGGTAGTTAGACAGGCAGACACACAGGTAGACAACCCTGAAATTCGTACTTACCATCTCCCCTTTTGCTGCCATGCCAGCTGAGCAGAAGTGAGTCTCTTAGAGCAGTGCCCAGAGGTGGTGGAGGTCTTTGGTGGGTGATTAATGGACCAGCAAATATTTGCTTAGTGAATGAGTCGAGGTAACCAAGGACCACACGAGCAATCTGGGGAAGCAGACTCTCCAGGGAGCGGGAGCAGGAGAGTGGGGAGGGACAACAGGGACGCCAGCCGGCCCCCAGGTGAGGAGGGCCAGGAAGCCCTGTGGGACACGGGGCAGCCTCACAGGCCCATGATGCCAGGAGGAGGAAATGGGATATGTGGGTAGATCAGGGAGCCCCAGGACAGTGGCCACTCAGGTGGCAGCTTGTGGAGCAGTGTCTTCTCTCCTGATGGAGAGAAACCTGCAGGGACACCACAGTCAGTAAAGCTGGGCAGCTCAGGTTGGGTTTGGACACCTGCTCCTGACCTGACTGGCAACAGAACTGGATTCACCCTTGCCCACAAAGCCTGCGCATCATGTGCATGGACAGTGCTCAGACCCACTTCCAGGATGCCGCAGGGGTTGGGGTCCAACTGTGGTCCTTGCTGGGCGGGCAAGTCAGGGAGGAGCCCTTGGGCACAGGTGGGAGTGAGAGGCTGGAAGGGACGGGGCTGGGCCTCTTCAACCTCCAAGCCCAGGGCCCAGGAGGACGGCAGGGACTTTGTGTCAGGACCTCCCAGGAAGAGAATGCACACCCTCACAGCACAGTGTTGGAAAATTCTGAACTCTCAGAACCACAACGTCCAGCATCCGCTCAAAAACTTCAAGAAATGGAAAGTGTGACCCAGACCTGGAAAAGGAGTGGCAGAGCTGGTGGGTCAGCAGACAAAGACACCAAGGAGACAGGGGCTGCTGTGCACCAGCAGCGAGTGGGTGATCCAGGGCCTGTCCCAGGTACTGCAGAGGGGCATGTAGCGTGGCCACCGCCCAAGTCCTAGACCAAAAGCTGACTCTAGGGGCCGACGGGTCGGGTCTGGACCCTCGCCCCAAAACAAAAGGAAAAGTATTGGTGACCAGAGGGAAGGGACAGTGCGATACAGCCACACTGGGAAGAGCAGGGGCTCCCAGTGCAGCAGGACTTGAGACTGAATGGAGGAAGGGCTGGACAGGCAAGAGGGCTGTAGTTAGGCAGCCTTGGTCAGCTCAGCTGGCCGGTCACGCGCTCGTGCCAGCACTGCTCTGCAGGAGTCCTGGCTGCTCCAACAGGCAGTTTCCATTTGCTCTGCAGGATGCTTATGAGCAGGTCGGGGCCCCGCAGGCACTCCGTTCCCATGAGCGACTGCTTTTCTTAGTGTTCTCATCATGGGTGACCTGCCTACAAGGTCCACTCTTCCTGGAAGGTGTAGGGCACCACCCAGGAGTCTGAACAGGATGCTCTAACAGCGGGCAACCCTGCAAACCTCAGATGCTGTGTCTCAGTGTCATCGGCCAAGAGGAGGGGATGACCAACCCTGGATGGACACTCTGAATACTTTGTGCCGTGTGCAGAGCTGAGCAGGAATCTGCCCCCAGCTTATGGTGATGAAGGAGACAGGTATAGAAAAAAGGCAGAGACGCCAGGTTACCCACTCTTGATCCCCACAGGGCTCTGAGGGCCCAGGTGAAGAACCAGTGCATTCAGCAAGGGTAGGGGCTCCAAGTCCCTCTTCTGCGGAGGCTCTGTGTGGCTGTGGCAGATTCAGACCACAATGCTGGTAGCTAGACAGCCTGAGGTTGCAGGGCTGCCAGCCTGTGGACCTTGGCCTGGCAGCTTCCAGAGACATGACATGCAGACACTCCCTAGCTGTTAACCTCCACCGCTGGACGGTGAGGAGACAGCCTTAGACCCCTCCAGGCCTGGAAGAAGGCTGGGCCAGGTCTGCCTGTGGCTGCAGGTCCCCCCCTGACCACTGTCTTGTCTCTCTCAGCATCCTCGAGTGCCAAGGCCTGCCCATAGTGAATGGGCAGTGCGACCCTTATGCCACCGTGATGCTGGCTGGACCTTTCAGGCAAGTTGCTTTCCTGTCCTGTCCCCATTTCCTTCTGGTCCTGGGGAACTGGGGAGTGGCTACCAGGTCCAGCTCTGGAACCAGTAATCCAATACCTCCTTCAGAGTATGAGGCTGGTACCTTGGGGTGGAATGTGTCGTTTTGACTCCTTTGTGTGTTATTCATTGCTCTAACTTTGCTTTGTGAAGAAGGGAGGTCTTGTGACCTTCACATTGGTATTTTTGGCTCAGCAAAGGCTCCCAATTTGCATGCCACCTGGAGGTGGGGACAAACAGGAATGTGTATGAGATGAATAAAGGCAGAGGCTACTGTGCACTTGGTAGCTGGTTTCAAGACAGGTCTGCAGCCAGCAGGGTCATTTCCCATCCTAACCTTCCTCTCATGACTGCAGATCGGAAGCCAAGAAGACGAAAGTGAAAAAGAAGACCAACAACCCCCAGTTTGATGAAGTGTTTTACTTCGAGGTTGGTACTGGAGCAGGGTGAGCTTGGAAAGCCCACCCAGGACTCTGGTGGGACTTCTCCATCACCTGGAGAGGCCAGGCCCATGGCCCAGGGACTCACCTTCCTCCATGGGAAGAAAGCTGCCCGTTCCTCCTGGCCTGGCAGATCTGGGTGGAAGGGACAGGTGCTGCTGTCCCAGTCGTCAGGACTCGGGGTTCGACTGGCTGGTTTCAGGGTTTGTTGTTTTTCTGACTGTTCCACCCCAGCTTCCCTCCACCGGAAACGTGAGGGTGTGAAGCCAAAGGGGAAGTGATTCAGACCCAGAGGTCTGCTGGCAGCCGCTCGGAGCATGTGGCAGAATTAGAGGAGGGTGAGGCTGAGGCCAGGCAGGCAGGTGCGGGCGGACGCAGCCCTGGGTGTGCAGGCACATGGCAATGTCTTTCCCAGCATGCTTTGCACACCAGGTCCTGGCAGGGGCGAGAAGGAAGCCCAGTTCACTGCAGCCTCAGGGTCCCCCAGGCAGGTGCACCATGGTCAGAACACGTGGTAGAGCTTTCCCAGTACGAATCACCTTTAGTCGGGGCTGCCTAGACCACCTCCAGCCAGCAGTTCTCAAGCTGTCTCTAACGTGCGAGGAGCAGGTTCCACTTGCTAAAAACGCAGTCTCCACCCGCTAGGTAAATGTAGTGACCGAGCCGAGGTTCAGAGCCCAGGTCTGGAGTTGCCACCAGCACTTCCCTGAAGGCCAACCTGGTGGGCTGCTGTTCAGGCAGGGTCCCAGCTCCCTGAGCCCCAGGCCTGAGGGCAGCCCTCTGCCTTCGAATCAGCCACTCCATCTTGGCTTGGAGCCTCTGTACCAAGGCCTCACTGCCGCCTAGCCCCCTGGTTCTGCCAGTGCAGAAGCCTCCAGGAAAGGGGCCCAAGGCCAGGGCTTCATAGCTGCCCCACAGCAGGGTGCAGTAGCATCAGCCCCAGTCCACGTTTTTCCAAGTAACCAGACTGACATAAGCTCCAGCCCCAGGTGGCAGCAGACCACTCCATGGGCAGCAGGCAGTGGTCAGGCCAGCATGGGCAGAGTGAGCAGAGGCACTGACAGCAGCACCATGAGCCTGCGCAGTAGGGGAGCTGACAGAGGACGGGAGCTTCCTGGAGGAGTGGCATTTCAGAGACCCGTGCAGGTGGAAGAGGAGCCAGGCCCTCCAGAGGCTCAGTGGCCATGAGACCCTCTGGAGCCAGGAGGAGGCAGAGAGTACCCCAGAGCAGTACTCCAGAGTACCCTGGCTTCACAGTCGCAAGTTAAACACGGAGGCTAGGGGATTTAAGCAATGTGACCTGGTCAAGTTCTGTATTACAGCACAGCTCCAGCACAGCTCCGAAAGCCTCTAGATTGGTAAAAGTCCACTGATCTTGGAGAGGGGCATGGCCAGCTGGAATGGGAGTCCCCCCATGAATGGCCACGACTGGCTGCACCCCTGCCAGTCTGTGGGGCTGCTGGTGTGTGCTGGGCCTCTACTGGGCCTCCACCGGGCCTCTGCCACTGCACCTTGCCTCCAGTCCTCTGCTACAACATCAGGAGGGAAACGTGCTCGATCCTTCAGTTTTCTGAACCTTGTTGGGTGCAGGCTAGCCAAGCTCCTCGTGAGGTTATAGGACAGACAGTAGAGTGGGCTGCACCTGGTCAGAGGGTCGAGGGCAGCCCCCTGAGTGAGGGGTCCTCATACCCAACTAGGGCTGGAAAGGAAACTGCAGGACATGAAGCTGACCGCAGGCGACCTGGCTCCTGCCTATCTGGGGGCCAAAGCAGCCCACTGCACACCTGTTGCCCCTCCTGGCAGAACGCAGCCTCTGCCATAACATTCCGTGGCCTCAAGGACCCTGGGGCCAGTTCCAAGGTCAGGAAACCAGGCTGGGAGCCTGTTTTAGTCAGCTTTTTCACTGCTGTGACTATAGGACCTGATCAGAACAACTAGAGGAGGAAAAGTTTATTTACAACTTGCAGTTGCAGAGGTCTCAGTCCACAGAAGGCCGGCTCTGATCCTCAGGGCTCGAGGTGAGGCTGACCATCATGGCAGGAGAGGGCAGTGGAGGGAAGCAGCTCCCATCACGGTGCTCGGCAGAGACTCCACTTGCCAGTTACAAACACATACACCCAGAGCCACACCCCAGTGCCCACCTCCTCCAGCCTCACCCCACCTGCCTCCAGTCACCATGCAGTTAATCCCATCGGGGATTAAGTCACTGATGGGGTTGAGACTCTCACAACCCAATCGTCTCCCTCTGAACCTTCCTGCATTGCCTCACCCCTGAGCTTTTGGGGGACACCTCACATCCAAACCATAACAGAGCCTGAATCATGCCTTAGCCCTTCCTGACGTGGCTGGTCTCAGGGCAGGGGGCTGTTCTCTCTGGGCTGCAGGCTACAGCACTGCAGACCCCTGATGGCCCGGCCAGTGGGTCTAAAGTCCTGTTTCTCCACCTGACTCCAGGTAACTAGACCCTGCAGCTACAGCAAAAAGTCCCACTTCGATTTTGAGGAGGAAGACGTGGACAAACTTGAAATTCGGTGAGTGGAAAGTCAGGCCGTGCTTCCCATGAGGCAGTTCAGTGTGAATCTGCTCCTTTGTTTTTTGTCTAGTTTCTCAAAATAGGGGCAAGGATAGAAATGAACTACCATCTTTGTGGTTATTTAACACCAGGACTATAGGAGTGCTGGCCGAAGACCCTGCGTCTAAGCTTGCAGACATCTGGGTATTGGGTGGAAGGGCACCTGCTCAGCAACAGACCAGCAGAGCTGACTCTTGCACAGCTTCTGATGCAAAGGTCAGGTTCACCATGCAGGGTCTGCAAGGGTCTGTTCACCAGGACTACCCGAGGCCATGCATGGGCAGATGGTGGCCACTTCTGTGGGGTCTTGTTCTAAAGCTCATAGAGCACACTGTGCCTGTCACCCTCAGAGACCAGCCAGCTTCAGACAGTGCCAGGGCCGTCTCCCCAGCAACACTGGCCTTGGGAATCCTGCCAGGTCACACATCTGGACTGTGCAGCTCCTCACTGAGCAGGTCCCTCACCCATCCTCAAGGCTCTGCCTCTAGGGCTGGACACCCCTGTGGAGCTCTTGTCCCCTCCAGAGGTGGCAGCACCTCCAGAGCCTGGGTGTGTGTCTTCCTGCTCTGTCCAAGCACGCATCAGGGAATCCTGGGCTTCCCTAAGTGCTCACCTAGGCAGCCCTTCCGTGGTGATAGAACCCCCAAGCCTGCAGGATGGTGATGTGGGGCTTTGCTTTGCTCCAGTCTGGAGCCTCCCACCCACTGTGAAGAGGCAGGCACAGCAAGGAGGACGAAGGAAGAAGGGGGCCCAGAGAAGGTGCCAGTCGCCTCTTTTCTGACCCTTCACACCTGTGCTGTGGCTACTTGGGATGTTCCTGCTACCATTTAGATTGTTTGGTCAGGATCCCCACCAGGTCCAGCATGGTGAGGTGGGCGGAAGCCAGCAGCCCCTCCAGTCCCCACGTGTGTGGAACACCCGGACCCTCTTGGAGAACTGTGCTCACTGGCACTGGTGAGGACAAGGGAACACACGTGGTCTTCTAGAGTGTCTCCCTCCAGCAGTGCCCCGACCGCCAGAGCACAGCACAACTTACGAGATCGTCAGTCCAAGGGCAATGCTGGCCACGCGCCAGCCTGTCAGTCAGACGCAGCGCTGTGGCTCCGTATCCCAGGGAACACCAAGCATCCTCCCAAGGAAAGGGCCAGAGAGACCACCTACTGTGCCAGGCTGGACTCCCCAGAACCCAGTGTGGACTTGTCAAGTGCCATGCTCCATGCAGGCCTGGCTACAGCCCTGTCCTGGGGCAGGGGGTGCCAGCCTCTCTGTGGCAGTTGGGATCTGAGTTCAGAGTCCTGTGGCCGCCACTTCCTCACCTGCCAGGCAGGTCCCACAGATTAGTCCCCGGGGTCCGGCTGGGCTGGAGTCAGGGCGCTGCAGGCGTGTGTGAAGGATGCTTGCCGGAGCGTGTGGGCTGCTCCGGGCCAGGCACAGACACTGAGTGGTCACTCAGCTCCATGCACAAAGCGATGCCCGAGGGTGCCCTCTGTCACCAGGCCAGGAGGAGCTGAGTCCTGGGGCCTGCTGCCCCGGCCCAGGCTCAGGGTGTGGGCCCCTCCTTGATTCCAGCCGCCCAGGAGTCACTGGTCTCCGCCCTCAGCCACTCCCGCTTTGCAGTGATCGTGTAGGTCTCCGCTGAGTTGCTTTGGGGCGGGAGGCCCTTGCCCCAAGCCCTCCTGGGAAGCAGTCGCCGTGTCCTGCCCGGCTCGGGCGAGGTCTGAGTGCCATTCCTCTTTCAGAGTCGACCTCTGGAATGCCAGCAACCTCAAGTTTGGAGACGAGTTTCTGGGGGAACTGAGGATCCCACTCAAAGTGCTGCGGCAGTCCAGCCCCCACGAGGCGTGGTAGGTAGCTGCGCCTCCACCAGCCGTCACGCCATCAGCGCAGACAAGGGTGGCCCATGCTTGAGGCCGCCCAGGAAGCCACCTGCTGGTCACACAGGGGCAGTGCCAGCACAACCTGGCCAGCCGGAGCTGGACCCTGCTTTTGCAGAGCAAGCCTGAGCCCCATCAGAGGTGGCCACCAAAACCCACCTAAGATCAGGTGGCCAAGTGCCTGGATACAGGACCTGTGTACTGCAGATCTCAAGCTGCCCAGCCAGGGAAGTCCAAGTGGAGAGGGACCAGACTGGGCAGAACAGAGGGAAAAGTTCCACTCAGACACCACTAGAGCAACCATGGCCACTGCACAGGCCAGCCCCCGCCCCCCCCCCGACACAAAAGCCGCACCACACTCATTAAAGGACTGCAGTGTTGCTTATCTCTGCAGTGTTGATCTTCACGGCTGATGCCTGACTGCAGAGCTTCCTTGCCCTCGTGTGTTCTTCCTTCTGGGACCTGAATTCCTCCCCTTCTCACCCTCTTCTCTTTCCGCCTGCTTCTGGGACCTTATCTTCTGTCTGCGGCTCTATGAGTGCCCCAGGAGCCCTGGAGCCCTGCCTCCTGTCTAAGCCCCTGAGATCCATGACAGCGTCTGATGCAGGGGTCCCCAGGACTGCTGCCTCAGCTGCACCCGTGTCCCCTCCCAGGTACTTCCTCCAGCCACGAGACAATGGCAGTAAAAGCCTGAAACCGGACGACCTGGGGTCACTGAGACTGAACGTGGTTTACACAGAGGACCATGTCTTTTCTTCTGATTACTACAGCCCCCTGCGCGACCTACTACTGAAGTCTGCAGACGTGGAGGTGTGTGGCAGCTAGCTCACTCAGCCTCAGGACAGCCACAACACCCCAGCCTGCTTACCACCCCGCCAGGCCCAGACCAAGCCTGCTCTCTGCCCCAGAACACCCCAGCCCTTCTGCAGCTGTAGCCACAGAACCTTGCTGTGCCGACTTTCTGACTTAGGACTGTGACCCTGCGTCTGGTGGGCCCAGGCCCTAGTGCTACTTGCTGGCTGGGACCCCACCTTCTAGTGCAGCTAAGCTGTGCACACTGGTGGTCTTGATGTGGGCAAAGAGCATCTTCATGTGCTGACCCACCCTCTGCAGAAGGGAGGGCCAGGCCCCCTCAGGCGCTGCTCCTGGGAGCCGGGTGCACCACGGGGAGGTTGTCGGTTCGGGGAGCTTGCCCCTCACAGTGTCTCTGCACAGCCCGTGTCGGCATCAGCGGCCCACATCCTGGGTGAGGTGTGCAGAGAGAAGCAGGAGGCGGCCATCCCCCTGGTGCGGCTCCTGCTGCACTACGGCAGAGTGGTGCCCTTCATCAGCGCCATCGCCAGCGCAGAGGTGAAGAGGACCCAGTGAGTGCCGCCAGCCTGTGCAGCCGGCCCCACCCCTTGTCCCTGCGGCCCGCCCCTGCTCCACCTCCTCTGCCCTGGCCAGTCCAGTGCCCTGCACCCTGACCTGTGGGGTCCCCTGGTTCCACCCTGTGACTCGCCCCTTCTCCAGTGCTCCCTATCTGCTGCAGCACTGCCCCAAGCCAGGGTTTGCGGGCAGAGAGGCTGAGGGCTCCCCAGGGGCCAGGTAAGTTCAGGTCTTGCACAGATTGCATTGATTCTTTGAGACTGTGTTGACTTTCCTGGGAGAACCGAGGAGAGCTTTTGGGAAGGGGGAACAGGATGCTCACCTGGGACACTTCCTGCTCTGGGAGCTGCAGGTCCCTGTGAGAGGTCCAGAGTCTAGGGCCAGGGGATGGCGCTGCTTCTCTGAAACTGTCCCTGGAGGCCCTGTTGATGGAGAATCAGGGAGTGACAGTGCAGGTGACCAGTGTCCAGGCTGCTGGGTTTTGTCTGCTCGTGCCCTGGCCTTGTGCACTGCCTGAGTTTTTGGTGCAAGGACACCAGGATTCTCTGCAGTAACACTTCACAGGGCAGGGCCAGCTCTGAGCTTACCAAGGGCAGCACAGGCCAGTATGGAAGTCCCTGTCATTTCACAGCAGACCTAGGAGGCCCTCCTGTCCACTCTTGATGACTAGTGCCCAGGGACAGGTTCTGCTCCCTCTGTCTCCAGGACATGGACAGTCCCCCCTATTTTCCAGGGACCCCAACACCATCTTCCGAGGAAACTCGTTGGCATCCAAGTGCATAGACGAGACCATGAAGCTGGCTGGCATGCACTACCTGCACGTCACCCTGAAGCCCACCATCGAGGAGGTGAGCCGGGCAGGGCCCCACCAGAGACATCGCCCAGTGCCCATGTGGCTCACCTCCTTGGCTCTTGTGGAGACCAAGACCCCCTTTACCACCCCCAGTCCCACACCCAGGGACTGGCCCCGAGTCCCTGAGCCTTATGGCTGTGGCGGTCCCTGCCCAGGCACTGACCACTGACTCGCCTGACCCCCAGTGGCTTCCCAGCCTCTGCACCCCCCCGGCCCTGTCCTGCTGGGCAGCAGTCTCAGAACAGGGCTGCCAATCTAGGAAGCCAGGTGGTGTTCTGCTCTGGCCTGTGGGCAAGATCACGGCAGCACTCTGCACTACCATGTTCTTAAGCATCTCGGTGAACACATGCGGCTCATCCCCCTGGCCTGCCTCCTGGCCGTGGTGCTGGGTGTGGTCCTTGAGGCCCGGGTCCAGGCCTGGCCTTGCCTGTGGCCGGCGCAGGGTCTGCGGCCTCTCTCAAGGCCCAGGTGCCCTGCCTTCCCAGGGCAGCACCACCTCTTACTGTTCTTCCAGATATGCCAGAGTCACAGGTGCTGTGAAATCGACCCCGTGAAGCTGAAGGATGGCGAGAACCTAGAGAGCAACATGGTGAGGGGCTGCTCTTCCAGGACGCTTCCCAAGCCGCCTGGCGGGATTTCTGCCTGGGACCTCCGGGACACTGTTCTGGGCAGGGTAGGGATATCCGGGCATGGAGACTCCTTCCTGGCCCTCAGTCCTGAGTGTGGCCACTGAGCCCGTGGGAGGGCCAGCCAGCGGACACTTGTCGCCCCCACCCGTGCAGCCTGGCCTTCTCTCCCCCATGCTCCCCAGAGGGCCATGGCCCACTCGGCAAACTGCCTGTCCCCACCTGATGGTAAACACAGATTCCCAAACCAGACCCCACAGGCTGCTCCCAGTGGTGTGCCCATTTTCCAAAGCAGCAGAACTTGAGGCCAGCACTGCACAGCACGTGCATCCCCTGCGTGACTTCTGTGCAGGGAAGCGCCGTTTGGGTCAGACCTTTAGATAACGGTGCGGATTCTTGCCTTTAGAGGCACATCTGGTGCTTGTCCCACACTCCCACGGCAGCTCCGGGAGGAGGGAAGGGATTCCACGTAGCTGCCCAGGGGACACAATTGCTCCATGAGTCACGCTGGCTGTTCTCAGTGGATTTTAAAGGGCAGACTTTTTAAACCGAAGTTTATCTCTGCTGCATGGCCACTCTGAGCCAGTCCCTCCCAGCCTGGCCCAGGCACTCCTATGGCTTCATGGAGTGCTGTCCAACATGCGTCCCCTGCAGGAGAGCCTGCGGCTCTATGTGGACCGCATCTTCACCGTCATCACCAAGTCAGGGGTGAGCTGCCCCACCGTCATGTGCGACATCTTCTTCTCCCTGCGAGAGGCAGCTGCCAAGCGCTTCCAAGGTGAGCCCTGGAGCCCCATGTTGGTAGACGAAGACTAGCCGCCCTGGGCCCCTCTGGCTGCCAGTGTCCCCAGTGGGTGTGAGGAGCCTCAATCCCCTGGCTGGCCCTGTGCTTCCCACTCTCCCCTGGTGGTCAGGTGTGAGCCCTTCTTCCCTGCTGCCTTTTCAAGACACACCACTTGGGGGCTCTTTCCCCTACCAGGTACCCGCAGGGCTTTGGGACTGGGAAAGGAAGGTTTGTTGGTGACCTGGGCATCCTTCTCAAAACTGCTTCTTAGTCAGGCATGGTGGCTCATGCCAGTAATCCCAGTGGCTCGGGAGGGTAAGGTGGGAGGATCACAAGTTCCAAGCCAGCCTCAGCAACGTAGTGAGGCCCTTAGCAAGACCCTGTCTCTAAATAAAAAATCAAAAGGACTGATGATTTGGCTCAGTGGTTAAGCACCCCTGGGTTCAATCCCTGATATGAAAAAAAAAAATCAAATAAAATGCTTCTTGGTTATGCTGGCTCCTGGGGCACCAGGAGCATTCCATCCAACCCGCCATGGACCCCTCAAGCCCTCCACACACACCCCACATGCCTCATTATACCCCATGTCCCTCCTGCATGGACCCCTCAAGCCCCCACTTCCCTACCCTGCACACACCTCCCTGCACCCCATGTCCCTCCTGCCTGGACCCCTCAAGCCCCCACCTCCTTTCCCTGCACACACCTCCCTGTACCCCATGTCCCTCCTGCCTGGACCCCTCAAGCCCCCACCTCCTTTCCCTGCACAGACCTCCCTGCACCCCATGTCCCTCCTGCATGGACCCCTCAAGCCCCCACTTCCTTTCCCTGCACAGACCTCCCTGCACCCCATGTCCCTCCTGCATGGACCCCTCAAGCCCCCACCTCCTTTCCCTGCACAGACCTCCCTGCACCCCATGTCCCTCCTGCATGGACCCCTCAAGCCCCCACCTCCTTTCCCTGCACACACCTCCCTGCACCCCATGTCCCTCCTGCATGGACCCCTCAAGCCCCCACCTCCTTTCCCTGCACACACCTCCCTGCACCCCATGTCCCTCCTGCATGGACCCCTCAAGCCCCCACCTCCTTTCCCTGCACACACTTCCCTGCACCCCATGTCCCTCCTGCCTGGACCCCTCAAGCCCCCACTTCCCTACCCTGCACACACCTCCCTGTACCCCAAGTCCCTCCTGCCTGGACCCCTCAAGCCCCCACCTCCTTTCCCTGCACACACCTCCCTGCACCCCACGTCCCTCCTGCATGGACCCCTCAAGCCCCCACCTCCTTTCCCTGCACACACCTCCCTGCACCCCATGTCCCTCCTGCATGGACCCCTCAAGCCCCCACTTCCTTTCCCTGCACAGACCTCCCTGCACCCCATGTCCCTCCTGCCTGGACCCCTCAAGCCCCCACTTCCCTACCCTGCACAGACCTCCCTGCACCCCATGTCCCTCCTGCATGGACCCCTCAAGCCCCCACCTCCTTTCCCTGCACACACCTCCCTGCACCCCATGTCCCTCCTGCATGGACCCCTCAAGCCCCCACCTCCTTTCCCTGCACACACCTCCCTGCACCCCATGTCCCTCCTGCATGGACCCCTCAAGCCCCCACCTCCTTTCCCTGCACACACCTCCCTGCACCCCATGTCCCTCCTGCATGGACCCCTCAAGCCCCCACCTCCTTTCCCTGCACACACCTCCCTGCACCCCATGTCCCTCCTGCATGGACCCCTCAAGCCCCCACTTCCTTTCCCTGCACAGACCTCCCTGCACCCCATGTCCCTCCTGCATGGACCCCTCAAGCCCCCACCTCCTTTCCCTGCACACACCTCCCTGCACCCCATGTCCCTCCTGCATGGACCCCTCAAGCCCCCACCTCCTTTCCCTGCACACACCTCCCTGCACCCCATGTCCCTCCTGCATGGACCCCTCAAGCCCTCCGCGCCCGCCCCACATACCTCCCTGCACCCCATGTCCCTCCTGCATGGACCCCTCAAGCCCCCACCTCCTTTCCCTGCACACACCTCCCTGCACCCCATGTCCCTCCTGCATGGACCCCGCAAGCCCCCACTTCCTTTCCCTGCACAGACCTCCCTGCACCCCATGTCCCTCCTGCATGGACCCCTCAAGCCCCCACTTCCTTTCCCTGCACAGACCTCCCTGCACCCCATGTCCCTCCTGCATGGACCCCTCAAGCCCCCACCTCCTTTCCCTGCACACACCTCCCTGCACCCCATGTCCCTCCTGCATGGACCCCTCAAGCCCCCACCTCCTTTCCCTGCACACACCTCCCTGCACCCCATGTCCCTCCTGCATGGACCCCTCAAGCCCCCACTTCCTTTCCCTGCACAGACCTCCCTGCACCCCATGTCCCTCCTGCATGGACCCCTCAAGCCCCCACCTCCTTTTCCTGCACACACCTCCCTGCACCCCATGTCCCTCCTGCATGGACCCCTCAAGCCCTGCCCCTCTTGCCCTGCACACACCTCCCTGCACCCCATGTCCCTCCTGCATGGACCCCTCAAGCCCTCCGCGCCCGTCCCACATACCTCCCTGCACCCCATGTCCCTCCTGCATGGACCCCTCAAGCCCTGCCCCTCTTGCCCTGCACACACCTCCCTGCACCCCAGATCTCCTCTCTGCACAGACCTCCCATGAGCAAGGCAGGGCCCGCTGTCCCTCTGGGCTCAAGGCTCAAATCTGAGCTGCTTCTCAGGCCTGGGTGCCCTTGCTCCCGGGTCTCACTCCCTGGGGAACCTGGTCCTGGTGGGTGTGTCCTGCCAGATCCACTCTCAGAGGATCAGGGGAGGTAGTTCCCGAGAACAAATTTGGAAGTAAAACATAATCAACAAAACTGTCCTCCCATCCCAGATGAGAGCAAACTACCCAGTGAGACCCCAGGAAGGCTGGTGAGTGGGGGGGCGCATCTGTGACTCCAGATGGTGACCATGGTGACAGCAAGACTGACAGAGACAGAGAGACAGATAGCACTGGGGGCCAGGCAGAGGCCCCAGGAGGGGCAGGACGGTAGGAACCCCAGTGCCCATGCTGTGGCACCCCACTGAGAGGTGTCGCTCCTCCAGATGACCTGGACGTGCGGTACACAGCCGTGAGCAGCTTCATCTTCCTGAGGTTCTTTGCTCCTGCCATCCTCTCCCCCAACCTCTTCCAGCTGACGCCGCACCACACGGTAAGCAGTCAGCCCTGCGAGCCAGCCCATCCTCTCCTGGACTGGCCATCCCCTGAGCCCACCTGAGCACTGGCAGGGGAGAAGGGGTGTGAGCAGGCGGGCCATCTCTTCTCTGACCGCAGGGACATCTAGCACCCTTTCTACCCCTACTGCCGTGTGTGATTGCAGGAGTCAACAGTGTTCTTAGGAAAGAGTGGGATGGTGTGACAGGGCCTCTGCTACAGACCACTAATGCCACGTCCTGGTGCCTGTGCATACCGTGGTGTGCTTCTGGTCCTGTACACATTCGTTCATCTGTTTGTGTCACGAACATTGTGGATCATGCCGTGTGGCGGGCCCCTCTGGTGCTTGGGTGACAGGAGAGTGCCCAGGGGAGACAGGTTGCAGGGGCTTCACATGGTGATCCTTTCTGCTTCTTGGTTTAAGGCCAACCCTTTCGCCTCTGCAGGCTGAGGCGTCCTGCAGAGTGGTCCTGGCTGCATATCCGGCAGGAGGGCTGGAGAGGGCAGCTCTTCTCTGCTCACTGTGCCGGGGCCTAGTGCCTTGCTGAAATGCAGGCCCCCTCTGGGGTGAGACACGGCCCCGGGTGACTGGGACCCTCTGGAGCCTGTGCTCGGGAATGACCCAGGTTACCCAAGTGCATGCTCAGGCGATAGCAGCTTTTGGACGATGCCACCCATTTTGTCCTGTGTGACTCTGGGGTAGATCACAGCATGTCCATAAAATTGGAATAAGGCTGGGTTTCTCTTTTCCTGACTCCAATAGGACCCTCAGACGTCGAGAACCTTGACGCTTATCTCAAAGACCATCCAGACTCTTGGCAGCTTGTCCAAGTCAAAGTCTGTAAGTCTTCCATCCTTTCAGGAACTCTGATTTTTGTTTATCTCTTTAGAAACTATAAATGAAGTTATTCTCACACAGGAGAGGGTAGCTGTGCTGTGTTCCCCAGCATCACAGGGGCATGGAGTGTAAACCAGCCAGCACCCACCCCACTGATCAGTGAGGAGGTAGAACCTTCCAGTGCCTCTGGTGCCCTTGACTTTGTGGCTGCCCATGGTGCTGGGGGCACCTGTTCCTCTGACCTCTGTCAGTCACCTGAGAAGGTGGCCAGGCCTCCTCACTGTTTGTCCTACTTCAGCTTTGCTCCTGGTTCCCAGTTGCAGAGCTGGGCAGGTCACCTTGACCTTGAGCCCTCAGGACACTGTGGGTGCACCTAGGGGTGGTTCGGCCTCCTGGCAGGAGGAGCAGAGCCCAACCACAGCTTTGGTGACAGTCTGCACTGTTCCTCATTACCACTTCCTCAGGCCAGGTGCCTTGCTAAGGGGTCCCTGTCCCTGAGGGTCTTCTATTCCCTGATTCCCAGCCTGTTTTCCTGCAAGCAGGTCTCCTAACTCACAGCTTGAAGAGCAGGCTTAGGGTCAGAGCCAAACACCGTGTCCTGGCTGGGTATATGAACTGTCCAGGGCCAGGTGAACTGGGGTCTGCAGGAGCCCCCCAAGCTCCAGGGCCTCGGTTGGTGTCCCTACAGATGAGGAAGCCTCTGTGTGGAGGCTGAGGGGCAGTGGCTCCTCCAGTCCACACCCAGGTTCTGGGAATTCCAACGTCTATACAGACCCCACCACGAGCACACCCCACTATGGGGACACTCATCAGCAAGTGCACTCATCTGCACTAAAGCCCAGAGTGGTGGCCAGAGAGGCCCCCTGGTTCCCCGGCTGTGACTGGACCCTGCGCGGGGAAGCCCTAGGCAGCGGGGCCTTCCCAGCTCCCTGCGGCCCTGGAGCACACCTGGGAGTGTTCACACCTTTGGGAGCCCAGGCTTCAGCCAGAGCAGATGCTGTCTTCCTGGGCACCACCTGGGCTGTCCGTACCGCGTCCCAGACAGAGCTGGGCTGCTGCCAAACCCCAGGCATCACCTCGCACCTGCTTCATTTCAGGCCAGTTTCAAGGAGTCCTACATGGCAACCTTCTACGAGTTCTTCAACGAACAGAAGTACGCGGACGCTGTGAAGAACGTAGGTACACCCTCGTGCCGGGGCCCTGCGCTGGGGACCTCAGGCTGCAGGCCTCATGTGGGGGCCTGTAGCTGCTCAGGCAGCTCACACCCTGCTGGCCATCCACTGTGGGGCAGGTCTAGGGCTGCCCTGTTCCCTGCAGCCCCTCTCGAGCCGACTGCCTGCCGACATCCATCCGTGACTCACAAGAGCTTTCCCCACACAGGCTTCTGTGGGTGTCCCATCCTGTCCCATCATGGCCATGGTTCCTGGCACCTCTGTCCCAGCCACGTCAAGGACGCTGCCTGGAGAGTGCCCTGCACCCTGTAGCATGGCCATTACCACCCTCTCTCTCAAATCAGAGAGGGCAGGAAGGGGTCGGAGCTCAGAGCGGCCTGCCGACAGGAGGGAACTGACAGGCCCTCAGATGGGGCAGGAGGCCAATGCCAAACCTGGTCCCTAGTTGGGAACACTCGTGGCCAAGAAGTGAGGTGGGGCCTGACGGGGCCTGACTGCCATCGTCCTGGGCCTTTGTAAGGTGCATGGTTTCTGGTACCTGGTTCACGTGGGCAACCTGGCAGCCTCTCTCACCACATCCTAACAGTGGACCAGGCCTGGCAGGGCCGGGGTGGGGCTGCTGCCCTGCAGCTCCCCAGAGGCCCTAGGGTCCTCCTGCTCACAGCCCCACCTTGTCTGGGTGTTAGGGAGGAGAGGCCTCTGGCTACCTCACAGTCAGGGCAGAGGGCTTCCGGTGGGCTCCGCTCCTCACGACCCGATTTCCTTCCTCCTCTAGTTCCTGGATTTGATTTCGTCCTCTGGGAGAAGGGACCCCAAGAGCATCGAGCAGCCCATCCTGCTCAAGGAAGGGTAAGGCCTCTGGCTGGGCCTGGGAGGAAGGTGGGTGGACTTCCAGCCATGGCCGCACAGCTTGCCTTTCCTTGACCTGAGGCCCCAGAACTCTGGTCTGCCCATGTGGACGATGGCCTCCAGGTCAGGGACGGCCTGGACCTTTCCTCACCAGGCTCCACTGGGGGAGGTATGGCCCACTTTCGCGGCTCAGGGTCTCTTCTCTACAGGCTTTGCAGGTGGAGGACCCAGGGCCTCCTCTCCACCTCATGCTCCTGAGGGGTCTTCTGTCAGGAAACGGGGGTCACAGGAAATGGAGATGGGCACTTCGGCCAGGGTTCCCCTGCAGTGTCTCAGGGGTCCTGTGGGCGGACACTCCCTGACCACTTGATGTTCTACCTCAGCAGGGCATTTCCTACCTTGACTTCACCCAGGGTCTCTCGGGGCTCCAGGGTGGCAGAGCACATATACCCCTCATTGGCATGAACTTGGGTGGACCTACCCAATTCCTGCAAAGCCTGCTGGGCTGCCCTAGTCTCAGCGGCAACTCCACTGCTCTCAGCTTGACCGTGCCGGCAGGGCCCCAGGGGTTGCCAGTGGGCCACACCCTGTCTGCTATTTGTCTTTCAGTCTTCTTTTAAAGCTGCCGTGTGCTAACCAGTACCACAGGTCACTTCACAGAGTACACATGATATGAACCTGCGGCCCCACGGTGGCATGTGCACCCGTGATCCTCAGGTAGCCCGGAGCCTCCCGACTTGTCACTGTGTGTGGAGAGTGGCCATCTGAGTGACTGCTGGTGCAGGGGCTGTGAGCCCTCTCTGAGCCTCTGAAGCACAGCTGAGGTTCCTCCAGCTCTTCAGTAGCTGCAGCTCACAACTCAGAGTCACGGTCCACTAAGACCGTTAGACTTTTGCCCCCAAATTAAGCTGCCACCTTCTGCTCCCCAGCTGACAGTCACTTGCAGTGTTATCTTGGGACTGGGGGCCTGTCATCTTGCTCGGGGAAGTCATTCTTTCCTGTGCTTGTCCCTGCTGTGGACTCAGGGCGATAACTCTGCTCACCGAGGTTCACTCCATGCCAAGATATGCCTGTACTGCTGCCCTCTATGACCCTCCTCGGGCCGTCACCTGCCAAGATACAGAGCCCTGAGCCAGCTCCAGGCGCTTAGCGTTGAACGAGCTGTGCGCGCGTGGGGTGGCACACCCCATTTGCAGCTCTGCGCCGAGCAGCTCCTGCCCTCCCCTGTCCCATGGGTGCAGTTTGGTTGGATTAGAAATGGCCACTCATGAATGAGGTGCCTGGACCAAAGCCTGAGTGAGTAACCCTCACAGATCCTTTCTTCAGAGAACTGCCGACTCTGGCTGCATGCACCTGCCCCTCTGTGCCCCACGGGCTGGAGTTTGCTAGGAATGTATGTGCACAGTCTGCATAAGCCCCATACATGTACGGCCCTCAGGAATGATGTTCCTGGGAAATTCTGCAGCAGTACATTGTAAGACCTTCTGCCCATCCCATGACCTAGGATCTCTTAGGAGCATTTTCTGACCTTTGAGGACAGTGGTGCCCAGCTGCTTGGTGCATGTGGAGGCTGCATTGGGCCCCTGGGGATCTCCGCTACCCCCTTTCACTGCCCAACTCTTGGATCTTGGGAGGACAGCAGCATGCTGCAGTGCTGGCTGTGGATCTAGTTGGCCTCAGTTTCTGCCCAGACCATGGCAGAAGATCCTGCCCTTAGCTCCTCCAGACTCCAGGAGCACCCTGGCTCTCACAGTTGCACCTGCCCCCAGTTCTCTGGTCCATGCAGTGAGGTCCTGCTGCCGCCTGGCATCCCAACCGCAGGACCTCAGGGTGGCCACAGTGGCCATGTACGCATCTGCTCCTGGGACCCTGTGCACTGGCCTCCATCTGCAGCTCTTCTTCTGCCTCTGCCCTCCATCCACAAGTGGGTATTTCCTTCTCTGCCTGCTTGGCTGGGCTGTGGTTCCCTGAGGCTCGGTCCTCCAGGAGCCATCAGGAGTGGTTTTGAGTCAGGGAGGCCTGAGGTCCAGAGAAGCAGCCCCGAACGGGCTTGCCTGGATGCAGAAAGGCTGTGGGCTGTCCGCACGCAGCAGGCACCCCAGCAAGTCGTATGTGCCCCACCTGCCCCTGAGCTGGCCATGTCCTCCCCACTGCCCCACATGGCTCTGTGAGCCCCTGCTGACACTTCCTCCAGAGGGAGCCTATTGTCACCATCTGCAGAAGGCCAGGCTGTGGGAAGCTGGTGTCTGGGTGGGTGGGGGCTGGGGTCTGGGGTCTGAGGAAGCCCTGGTGTGGCTTAAAGTGGTCAAGGCAGAGGCGTGTGCCCTCTGCTTCTAATGCTGTCACTTGGAAGTACAAGGGTACACCCTGGGCACTCATCTGCCTGGGCATCATGGGCATGACAAGAGGGTCCAGCACTCGGCAGCCACCATGTGCCTTTGTGACAGGTTCATGATCAAAAGGGCACAAGGAAGAAAACGCTTTGGGATGAAGAACTTCAAGAAGAGGTGGTTTCGCCTGACCAACCACGAGTTCACCTACCAGAAGAACAAAGGTAATGGGAGTGGCCGGCTCCACACTCTGCTCAGAGGGCCCAGAGCCACCTCCAGGTCCTGCCGGGTGAGCACTGCTCTCTGTCAGGAAGCCTCTCTGCAGGAACTCTCCACCGTGATGGGGAGGCTCCTGGCTGTGCGTGTCACTGCCTCCCTCGCCCCTGGTCCCTGGGCCATGGGGCTGCCCCTGGGTCTGAGTAGCTCACCTTGCTACACGTGAGCAGGTGGTTTCCTCTCAGGGAGACGTGGCCATGGGCTGGGGGCATGCCGGAGCCTGCTGGGGTTGTGAGAAGCAGTGGGCCCTCCCTGCGTGCCTGCCGCCTCTGGGTTCCTCCACGCTCTTGGCTAGAGGAGGAGAATCATGCACCTCAAGGCTGGCCGCAGCTCCATGCCCTCTCTGCCCCAGGAGACCAGCCCCTCTGCAGCATCCCCATCGAGAACATCCTGGCCGTGGAGAGGCTGGAGGAAGAGTCCTTCAGAATGAAAAACGTGAGTCCAGACCTGGCTCCACCCAGCCACATTCACCTGGAGTAGGTTCTCCCACCACCTGTCTCCAGGCCTTGGGTCTCCCCATCTTGTGGTGCTTGCCCAGGGCCCCAGGGAAGAATCTGTTGGGAGGGTGGCTGAGCTTTGCTAGGTGCTTCTCTGGCCAGTTGCTGGAGTCCAAGGGGCCTTCCTGTGTTAATTAGCTGTCATCACTGTGACAAAACACCAGAGATAATCAACTTAGAGGCAGGAAAATCTTATTCTGGCTCACAGTTTCCATGGTCACCTGGCCCTGTGGCTTTAGCCCTGTGGTGAAGCAGAATGACACAGCAGGGAACCTGTGGTGGAGCAGGCAACTGGAGGCAGAGAGCACCAGGAAGGGGCAAGGCCCAACAGCCTCCTCGAGGGCAGGACCCCAGTGACCTCACTTCCCTCTCCTAGGCTCCACCTCTTAAAGGGTCCTCCAGCTCCCAGTAGCACCATCAGCTGGAGTCCAAACCTTCAACACTTAAGATCCAAACCATAACGTTCCACCCCAGCCCCCACAGGCTCACAACCACCTCACAATGCAAAATGTGTTCAGTCTCACCAGTTCCAGCATCGCTTAAAAACCCAAGTCCAAAGTCTTCTCTAAGACCCAAGGCAAACTCAGCTATGAGCCCTTCTATAAAAAAAAAAAAAAGAAAAGAAAAGAAAAGAAAAAGAAAAAAACTTACATAATGCTATAGGGCAAACTTTCCCATTGCAAAAGAGAGAAATAAGGGCAAAGAAAGGATCAGACTAAAGCAAGACCAGAACCCAGCAGGGCAAGCATTCAATCCTGAGGCTCCATGTCTGGCATCTGGGACATGTGGTGGCATGATGTGGGCCCCAATGGCTTGCCAGCCTGCCCCAGTGGCCTTGCCAGCTGTGGCCCCCATGGCCACTCCCAGGCTGGCTCTGCTCCCTGTCTGTGGCTTTCCTGGCAGATGTTCCATGCTCCTGGAATCTCAGTTCTCAGATCACAGCTGCAGCTTTACCTGGCAGTGCTACACATTGCCCTCCAGGGCTGCCTGCGGGGACTCCAGCCCTGCCTTTGAATTCTGAGGGGAAACCTCCGTGCTCCAGGACTCTCGTGTTCCGTGTGTCTGCAGAGCCAGCCCCACGAGGTGACGCCAAGGCCTCCCTGGGCTTGATTCAAGTGTCAGGGCCCCCTTCAATGATGCCTCAGTGGCTTCTGAGCACCTGGCAGCTGAGCTTGGGGAAACGAGTCCTGGGGAGACAGTTCCTGAGGCAGCCTGTGTGACTGGTACTAAGGCCCTCCTTTCAAATGGAAGTCTTGTGAGGGGTGGAGTCTTGCTGAGATACCCTCGACCTGGCTGCACTTTCATCCCGTGTGCTCGGTCGTCCTGGTCGTCCTCGGTCATCCTCGCCCTCTCTATGTGACGTCCACATCTTTCCTGAACCATACGAGTACTCCAGCGTATGTTTCCTAGAAACAAGGACATTCTTTCAGAACCTCAGTGCGGTGACCCACACCAGAACACCTCGCGCTGGTGCAAGGCCATCACAACCCGTCATATTCACTGTGACCACCCTGCTCCCTCCCACTGCGTGTTTCTGCTGTCCCCTGCTGTCCAACCCTCCTCTGCCTTTCAGGGTCTCAGGCCTGACGTTTTGCACACCTGCAGGTGGGTTATTTTGTAGCTGTCCGTCAGCTCGGCTTTCTGGACCCTGTGAGCACCCAGCCCAGAATGATAGTCAGGACTTGTTCCTGGCATCACAGCCATGAGCACCCTCATGCAGAGGTGGAGTTTGCACTGGGGGGTGGTGCAGGGGGTTCCCATCTCCAAGTGAGGCCGCAGCTATTCACACAGGAATATGGAGCCAGCAGTCCCCAAGCCCACTGAGAAGGGCCCCTTGGAGAGGTCTTTCTTCCTTCAGGACACTCCACCTGAGTCCTGCCAGACTCTGGTCCACCCACCTCTCTGAGCCCCATTTGGGTGCAGCCTGGCCTGTGCCTCTGGGATCACCTGACTCTCTCTGGCTCCAGGACCTTTGTGCCCACTGTCGTCTGCCTGGGAAGCCCTCTGTGCCCCGCCTCCCTGAGCCTTTCCACGCTCAGCCTAGTTAACTTAACCTGCTCCAGAGCTCACCAGAGGACTGCCGAGCCTCTCCGGAACGGTTAGGTCCTGGCCCCTGACTTGGTGTTTGCTTTCATCTTTCCCACTGGCTGCAAGTTCACAAGGGTAGCATGTCCCTGGGACTCAGGACAGTTGCTGGCACTCAATAGCAATTGTGGAGGAAAAGTAAGAGGCCAAGGCAGTGTCCCTGAGAAGTCTCATGAGGAAGGAGCCCCTGGGTGGGAGCAGTCCCAGGTGGTCAAGTGGGCGCCCGAGTGCCGGATCGCAAGGACAGCATGTCAGGCCCCGAGTGGGGCTGCATGGCAGGAAAGGCTTCATGGTTAAAAAGAGAAAGAGCCAGAGAAACTAGCCCACGTGGCTGGTGACTGTGACCAGCCCTGGAGCCCCAGAGGAGACAGCAGTGTGGTGGAGGGATTTCAGCTGAGGCCTCTGAGTCTGCAGGGCAGGGCGTGCCTGGACAAGCTGACCCTGGTGGTCAAGTTGCAATAGTCTCCCCAGCTCTGCCTCCTCCGTTCCCCACAGCCCCATTCCTGGGCCTGTCCAGGCCTGTGTCAGCCCTGGTCCCAGGGGCCCGTCCTTCTGCGTGTCCCTTCTTAAGTCATCGACGATGTCTGGGTGCCTGGCTCCTGAGGTCTGCCAGAGTGCCTCTTCCAGCCCTCCTGAGCCTGTGCTGTTCCTCAGATGTTCCAGGTCATCCAGCCAGAGCGCGCGCTGTACATCCAGGCCAGCAACTGCGTGGAAGCCAAAGACTGGATCGACATCCTCACCAAGGTGAGCCAGTGCAACCAGGCGCGCCTCACCGTCTTCCACCCGTCCGCCTACCTCAACGGCCACTGGCTGTGCTGCAGGGCCTCCTCCGACACTGCCGCCGGCTGTACCCCCTGCACCGGGTAGGTCTGGGCCCCTGCAGCGCCCGGTGCCCCACCACCCCGACTCAGCCAGGCACCGTTGTCTGGCTTGTACACTGCCCAAGGAGTTCAGCCAAGGGGTCCAGCGGGACTAAAACACAGCCACACTCACCGGGAACCCAGCACCGCCAGGCTAATCTCGTGTCCTCTGAGGAGACCCCACCGACAGACAGCACCTGGGTGTGGGCCTCTGGAGGGAGCTCCAGGCGTTGGAGGGTCCTCCCAAGACCCTGCTGGGCAGAGCTGCCCCTGGGAGTGGTAGGCAGGGCAGGCAGGTGTGAAGCAGGGCAGCCCCAGGTCTCCTGCTGACCCACCCAGACTTCTTCACCTGCACCTCTGAGTGGAAATGGAGACTGGCTGTTGCAGTGGGGCCTCCCGTGGTCATTAGAAAAGGGAGGGTGGCCAGGTGCCCGCTGCTTCCGTGGAGCCGCGCGAGCTCTGTGGCTTGTCACATGAGCCATGGGAGCCTTGAGCGACAAGCCTGAACTGGCCTGCCGCACGACCGTCACACCTGCCTTTGCCCCCGAAGCCTTGGAGGTCGTAGGTGCAGAAGCCAAGGCCTCTCCCGAGGGGCCCAGGGCCTTTCTCACGTTCCACGTGTCCAAGGCCAGCACCCGGGTCAGGGTGAGGTTTTAATGTGGGTCTCTCCGACTTCTTTCCTACACAATTTTCTTAAAAGTAATATGATTGAAAGCCTTGTCTAAGTCATGTTTTTATCTTTCTATTCTTTCCACATCTGGGCAGCGGCCTCCCAGCAAACATCCAGCTGGACATTGACGGGGACCGCGAGACGGAGCGCATCTACTCCTTGTTCAGTCTGTACATGGGCAAGCTGGAGAAGATGCAAGGTGACCACAGCCCCTGCACGCGTGGGCCAGGGAGCTGCAGCGCCCCCAGGTCCTGGGCACAGGGCTATTCTGTAGGGCAGCGAGGTAGAGCTCTGGCATCCGCGGGCAGGCACAGGGCCCTTGCTGCCATGCTGATGATGGGAAGCTGTTTGCTGGCTGGGCAGCATTCTAGGGAAGATGCGTTTCGTGGTGCTGATAGTTTTCAGATAGAACTTAACTTGCAGCCTCTGACCCGCTTTCTAAATAAGCGTCCGTACCTCCAGCAGAGGAGGTCATTCTTCTTTCCAGAGGGGTGCGTGTGCATGTGAGGCCACACGCCCAGCAACCCCAGCACACGGTACATTTCAGACACCTGTGCACCTTTGTTTTCCTTGACTTTTCTTTTTCTTTTCTTTTTTTTTTTTTTTGGTGCTGGGGAATCGAACCCAGGGCCTTGTACTTACAAGGCAAGCACTCTACCGTCTGAGCTATCTCCCCAGCCCTTATCCTTGATTTTTAATTGCTTAGCAGAACTAGAAGCACAACAATCCGGGTAGGACAGATCAGGTGACGTGGGAACTTGTCTGGTCTGCAGTGGGAGGTGGACACAGGACCCTGGTCACAAGGCAGCTGTGCCTCCTTGCAGGGTCTGGGAGAGCTCAGATATGCTCATGTAGACGCACATGGGCCTTCAGCCCGCAGAACATGATACAGCAGAGTGTGTCTGGAATCAAGCCATTAGACTGGCTTCCTCCTGGCTCTCCTGACCTGGCCCAGAAGGTCAAGTGCACCTTGGCTGGATGTGTACAGGGCTCCTGGGCATCACATCCCAGCTGACTCTGAGCACAGGCACCCAAGGCGCACACACCCAAGCCAAGCATCGTGCCCCAGCAAGCGTGGCATACACAGAACCTGGCTCCGAGGGTCCAGGATGACTGCACCTGTGGCCCTACAGTTGCATGAGTCCTCAGGGCAGTGGGGGCAGGGGCAGCCTCTGACAGCAGTGACCAAGCAGAGTCAAGGGGTCTTGGAGAGGGCGAGGCCAGTATGAAAGACCCAGTGAGGAATGAGCCCTTCTTGATTGCCATCTTCCAGCCTCCTTGGGCAGTGCCGGGACTGGGCCCGCCTGCACCAGAGTGCTGCCCGCTCTGTGTGGCCCCTGCCCGTCCTCTGTCTGAAGTACCCTCCTGGCTTCAGTCCCGCCAGTGTCTGCCCTTCCTGTGACCTTCCTCCTGGGAGCTTTCCCACACCCCCATCCCAATAGCCTGTCACTCCAAGCATAGCCCCTCTGATCTGTTCCCTTTCACTCGGCATGCTGGGATCGCTTAAGAGCAGAGGGGAAGTCCTGTTCACCCCAGGAATTGGCACAAAGGAGGTGATGTCCTGTTTGACAGATGGATGGGTAGTGGAAGGAAGGAAGGACAGGTGTATAGACGGATGGATGGATAAAAAGTAGACAGACAAATGGAAACAATTATGCTCTCAGCCTTCCCAACGATGAACCGTCTTGATAGCAAGGGTTCATTGCTGTCAACAAGGCTGGAAATAGCTCGCTTTGTCCCGCACTGGACGCTACAGGGCCTTCAAGCCTTGTCCTGAGAGCGCGTTGCTTCTTGACGGTGTTCTTGTTGGACAGCTCTGATTGTGAGACACGTCCCCCAGATACTTGACCATGGGCCTCTGCCCATTGATGTAAGAAGTCCCTTCCTGCATAAGTCCCAGTCTTTGGTGAAGAAGTGCTGTGTTGCTGTGGCCTTTGTCACAGGCCACAGTGAGACCCTGGCCCCTCCTAGCCCCTCCTGTGGTGAGGTCTCCATGGCCCCAAGTGTGCTGCCCTGGTAAAAGCCAGTACTGCAGACTCAGTGCAGGGTCGTGGTGTCCTCTCCTGAGGGCTAGTGGTGGACTGGGGATGCTGGACTGTGACCAGTGCAGAATGGCTTGTCACGATGGTGGCAGGAGTGGAAAGAGCCCCCACGGGGGACGGCAGGCTTGCCTGGGTGTGACTGGGGCAGGCTGTCTGTCCATCTGCCCAGTGGCACAGATACCCACTTGTTAGGGCTTTGGGAGGGTGGGGAGGTCGGCTCCAGGACCCCGTTTCACCGTGGTCACAGACCACCACTCTGGGGTCCGGGGCAGAAGGTGGTTTTAGTTGTCATTTGTGTCCCAGTGAGACAGGCTGGGCTCAGGGCGATGCCTACTTCCCTCTCTGTGTCCTGCTCCATTTTCCAGCCTCACCAGACCTCATGGGATGGCCGTGGCTGCGGTGTCCTCACCAGCACCCCTCCCAGGAGAGCGGGGATACCCTCTAGCACCCGCCAGACTTTCTCCACAGCCGTCCTCTCCTCACTGTCCAGTTATCCAGCTAGACCTGTGAGGAGGAGGGGCTGGGCCAGAGCCCAGGAGTCCTGACCGAGCTGAGCTTGCAGGACAGATGTTTGTGCCATGTTCACACAGGGGCCAGGGGCCAGCCTTTCCTGGAGTGACTGCCTTGGGGAATGTGCCCTGAGCAGACATCCAAAGATGGGTGTGGCCGCGGGCCCCGGCCACATCTGCACTGACGTCCCACCCCACAGAGGCCTGCGGGAGCAAGTCCGTGTACGACGGCCCCGAGCAGGAGGAGTACTCCACGTTCATCATTGATGACCCCCAGGAGACCTACAAGACGCTGAAGCAGGTCATTGCAGGTGTGGGAGCCCTGGAGCAGGAGCATGCACAGTACCGGAGGGACAAGTTCAAGAAGACCAGATACGGGAGCCAGTGAGTGCCCTCCCGATGGCACCCACCTGGGCAGCAGGGCAGGGTCTTCCCAGCCTGTCTCCTGGCCTCGGGAGCCTCCAGTATCTCTGCCCCATCTGCCATCTCCCAGGCCACCTGTCACCAGGCACAGGCTGGCTCTGGAGTGGCCACATTCCTGTCCCGTGAGGGAGGTGAGGTGGGGCGTGCTAAGGTCCAGGACTGAGCCAGGTGGACCACATTCGGCCAGTCACCAGCTTCGACAGGCTGTGTAGCTGCAGGCAGCTTGACTTCCATGCCCCCTTCTGCACAAGAATGGAGGTTGTGGGGAGATGGAGTTCAATGAGTGGAGGGCTAGAAGAGCCCCTGTCCTGGGTGATGGGAGTCTTGACCATCCCCACCCAGCAGGGGCCCTGGGACTGCCATCACAGAGCCACACCTAGGACAGAGTGGGTGAGCTGCAGGGAGCCCCCGGCCACACAGAGAGGCTGGGGTTCTGGGAAGGACCCAGCGAGGCTAAGGAAGAGTGATGGCTTCCAGTGCCCTGCCGGACGGAGCCTAAGCACCCCAGGGCACCTGGTGTTACGGCAGGCCTGGACACCTGCAGGGAGCCCATACCCACCTTCTGAAGGACTCCCTGCAGAGAGCCCATGCCCACCTTCTGAAGGCCTCCCTGCGTAGCATGAGAAGCCCATCAGCCTTGCACTCCAAAGCCAGCAGGCTGACAGCAGCAAGGAAGGGAGCCTGTTCGGGGGGGGTCGCACCTGGGCAGGCAGTGGCCCCCTTCAGCACCAGGCAGTCTGCAGCCACAGGTAGAAGGCAGTGCGCCTGTAGACACAGCATCTCCAGCACCAGGCAGTCTGCAGCCACAGGTGGAAGGCAGTGGTCCTGTAGACACAGCACCCTCCAGCACCAGGCAGTCTGCAGCCACAGGTGGAAGGCAGTGGTCCCGTAGACACAGCACCCTCCAGCACCAGGCAGTCTGCAGCCACAGGTGGAAGGCAGTGCTCCTGTAGACACAGCACCCTCCAGCACCAGGCAGTTTGCAGCCACAGGTGGAAGGCAGTGATCCTGTAGACACAGCACCTCCAGCACCAGGCAGTCTGCAGCCACAGGTGGAAGGCAGTGGTCCCGTCAGACACAGCACCCTCCAGCACCAGGCAGACTGCAGCCACAGGTGGAAGGCAGTGGTCCTGTAGACACAGCACCCTCCAGCACTAGGCAGTCTGCAGCCACAGGTGGAAGGCAGTGCTCCTGTAGACACAGCACCCTCCAGCACCAGGCAGTCTGCAGCACAGGTGGAAGGCAGTGGTCCTGTAGACACAGCACCTCCAGCACCAGGCAGTCTGCAGCCACAGGTGGAAGACAGTGGTCCTGTAGACACAGCACCTCCAGCACCAGGCAGTCCGCAGCTACAGGTGGAAGGCAGTGGTCCTGTAGACACAGCACCTCCAGCACCAGGCAGTCTGCAGCCACAGGTGGAAGCCAGTGGTCCTGTAGACACAGCACCCTCCAGCACCAGGCAGTCTGCAGCCACAGGTGGAAGGCAGTGCTCCTGAGGACACAGCACCTCCAGCACCAGGCAGTCTGCAGCACAGGTGGAAGGCAGTGGTCCTGTAGACACAGCACCCTCCAGCACCAGGCAGTCTGCAGCCACAGGTGGAAGGCAGTGGTCCTGAGGACACAGCACCCTCCAGCACCAGGCAGTCCGCAGCCACAGGTGGAAGGCAGTGCTCCTGTAGACACAGCACCTCCAGCACCAGGCAGTCTGCAGCCACAGGTGGAAGGCAGTGGTCCCGTAGACACAGCACCCTCCAGCATCAGGCAGTCTGCAGCCACAGGTGGAAGGCAGTGGTCCTGTAGACACAGCACCTCCAGCACCAGGCAGTCTGCAGCCACAGGTGGAAGGCAGTGGTCCCGTCAGACACAGCACCCTCCAGCACCAGGCAGACTGCAGCCACAGGTGGAAGGCAGTGGTCCTGTAGACACAGCACCCTCCAGCACTAGGCAGTCTGCAGCCACAGGTGGAAGGCAGTGCTCCTGTAGACACAGCACCCTCCAGCACCAGGCAGTCTGCAGCACAGGTGGAAGTCAGTGGTCCTGTAGACACAGCACCTCCAGCACCAGGCAGTCTGCAGCCACAGGTGGAAGACAGTGGTCCTGTAGACACAGCACCTCCAGCACCAGGCAGTCCGCAGCCACAGGTGGAAGGCAGTGGTCCTGTAGACACAGCACCTCCAGCACCAGGCAGTCTGCAGCCACAGGTGGAAGCCAGTGGTCCTGTAGACACAGCACCCTCCAGCACCAGGCAGTCTGCAGCCACAGGTGGAAGGCAGTGCTCCTGTAGACACAGCACCTCCAGCACCAGGCAGTCTGCAGCACAGGTGGAAGGCAGTGGTCCTGTAGACACAGCACCCTCCAGCACCAGGCAGTCTGCAGCCACAGGTGGAAGGCAGTGGTCCTGAGGACACAGCACCCTCCAGCACCAGGCAGTCCGCAGCCACAGGTGGAAGGCAGTGCTCCTGTAGACACAGCACCTCCAGCACCAGGCAGTCTGCAGCCACAGGTGGAAGGCAGTGGTCCCGTAGACACAGCACCCTCCAGCATCAGGCAGTCTGCAGCCACAGGTGGAAGGCAGTGGTCCTGTAGACACAGCACCCTCCAGCACCAGGCAGTCCGCAGCCACAGGTGGAAGGCAGTGGTCCTGAGGACACAGCACACTCCAGCACCAGGCAGTCCGCAGCCACAGGTGGAAGGCAGTGGTCCTATCAGACACAGCACCTCCAGCACCAGGCAGTCTGCAGCCACAGGTGGAAGGCAGTGGTCCTGTAGACACAGCACCCTCTAGCACCAGGCAGTCTGCAGCCACAGGTGGAAGGCAGTGGTCCTGTAGACACAGCACCCTCCAGCACCAGGCAGTCTGCAGCCACATGTGGAAGCCAGTGGTCCTGTAGACACAGCACCCTCCAGCACCAGGCAGTCTGCAGCCACAGGTGGAAGCCAGTGGTCCCGTCAGACACAGCACCCTCCAGCACCAGGCAGTCTGCAGCCACAGGTGGAAGGCAGTGGTCCTATCAGACACAGCACCTCCAGCACCAGGCAGTCTGCAGCCACAGGTGGAAGGCAGTGGTCCTGTAGACACAGCACCTCCAGCACCAGGCAGTCTGCAGCCACAGGTGGAAGGCAGTGGTCCTGTAGACACAGCACCTCCAGCACCAGGCAGTCTGCAGCCACAGGTGGAAGGCAGTGCTCCTGAGGACACAGCACCCTCCAGCACCAGGCAGTCTGCAGCCACAGGTGGAAGGCAGTGGTCCTGTAGACACAGCACCCTCCAGCACCAGGCAGTCTGCAGCCACAGGTGGAAGCCAGTGGTCCTATCAGACACAGCACCTCCAGCACCAGGCAGTCTGCAGCCACAGGTGGAAGGCAGTGGTCCTGTAGACACAGCACCCTCTAGCACCAGGCAGTCTGCAGCCACAGGTGGAAGGCAGTGGTCCTGTAGACACAGCACCTCCAGCACCAGGCAGTCTGCAGCCACAGGTGGAAGGCAGTGGTCCTGTAGACACAGCACCCTCCAGCACCAGGCAGTCTGCAGCCACAGGTGGAAGGCAGTGGTCCTGTAGACACAGCACCTCCAGCACCAGGCAGTCCGCAGCCACAGGTGGAAGGCAGTGCTCCTGTAGACACAGCACCCTCCAGCACCAGGCAGTCTGCAGCCACAGGTAGAAGGCAGTGGTCCTGTAGACACAGCACCCTCCAGCACCAAGCAGTCCGCAGCCACAGGTGGAAGGCAGTGGTCCTGTAGACACAGCACCTCCAGCACCAGGCAGTCTGCAGCACAGGTGGAAGGCAGTGCTCCTGAGGACACAGCACCTCCAGCACCAGGCAGTCTGCAGCCACAGGTGGAAGGCAGTGGTCCTGTAGACACAGCACCCTCTAGCACCTGGCAGTCTGCAGCCACAGGTGGAAGGCAGTGGTCCTGAGGACACAGCACCTCCAGCACCAGGCAGTCTGCAGCCACAGGTGGAAGGCAGTGGTCCTGTAGACACAGCACCCTCCAGCACCAGGCAGTCTGCAGCCACAGGTGGAAGGCAGTGGTCCTGTAGACACAGCACCCTCCAGCACCAGGCAGTCTGCAGCCACAGGTGGAAGGCAGTGGTCCTGTAGACACAGCACCCTCCAGCACCAGGCAGTCTGCAGCCACAGGTGGAAGGCAGTGGTCCTGTAGACACAGCACCTCCAGCACCAGGCAGTCTGCAGCCACAGGCGGAGAGAGCCCTGCCTTCCCCAGTGCACACCCCACAGTGACCACACACTGCGTGCACACGTGTCCAGCCTACACATGATCCACATGCATCGCCACATGTGATCCGCAGCACTGGGATGCTGCACACCAGTGTGTGTACATGCTGTATGTGCAGGCCATGTGTGTGAACTCTGCACACTGCATACACATGAGCATCTCTCTGCCTGCCTTCCAGGGAGCACCAGGGGTCAAGACTCCCCCTCCTCTTCCAGGGAGCACCCCAAGGAGAGGGGTGGAGCATCATTTCCCCCCACCTCTTCCAGGGGCACTTAATGGTCATAGCCTCATCTTCGCCCCTTCCAGGAAGCACCTAGAGGAGTGGGGAGCCTCCTATTCATGGAACCTCTTCCTCCCCCACCCATTCCAGGGAGCACCTGGGGTGGAGCCTCATCCTCCCCCACCCATTCCAGGGAGCACCTGGGGTGGAGCCTTATCCTCCTCCCCCACCCGTTCCAGGGAACACCTGGGGTGGAGCCTCATCCTCCTCCCCCACCCGTTCCAGGGAGCACCTGGGGTGGAGCCTCATCCTCCTCCCCCACCTGTTCCAGGGAGCACCTGGGGTGGAGCCTCATCCTCTCTCCCCCTCTTCCAGGGAGCATCCCATTGGAGACAAGAGTTTCCAGAGCTATATCCGACAGCAATCTGAGGTCTCCACTCATTCCATTTGAAGTCTGTGCAGTGTTCCAGACAGGTGCCAAGCTCTGCACAGGTCACCCACGGCCCTGAGGAGCAGAGGGAGCAGAGACAGCTGGCAGTGGAGCCCTCCGCGGCCGTCAGCTCCCACAGGACCAGCCCTGGCTGCAAGGCACTTCACATCTCCCTGCAGAACTCTTGCCACATGCTTTCCTTGCCTGCCTGTGGTGGGTGGTCTGACCCGCCTCTGGATTGTGTGGTCACTTGTCTTCTAGTTCCCTTTGTTCTGTGGTGGTGCAGGGGTCAGACGAATGGTTTGGAGTGTGGACTGCCCAGTGGCCATCCTGTCCCTCCTCTGGCCTGGCCCTGGCTGTTCTGCTGCACCACTCGACGGGAAAGTGTTGCTCCTGCTGTCCCCACAACCACAACAGAGGCCTCTCTGTTCCTGGCGCTGGCTCTGCTGCTGGCTGAAGGGCCAGTTCTGTGGCTGGGATCCCCGTCTGAGGGTGCCTTGGCTTTGGGGGCCTGGGTCCCTCTGCAGAGCCCAGGGAGGGAAGGGCGAGATCCAGTCTTCTCGGCTGACAGCCCAACCCCAAGTCCAAGCACAGCCTGCTCTACTGTGGGTCTGTGCTTGGAACAGAATCCACTTGCTTGCCACCCCGTGGGGAGGTTTGGGGAAGATTTTTGAAATGTGCGTTTTTCAAGCCGTTTTTCTTAATGTTTTTTTTAAGGATCATTTTTAATTAGCCCTTTGATGTAAGGTAACAGAACATTGAAACCTACACCTTCTTAAGAGGTTTCTGCAGAGGCAGACAGCCAGGAAGTGTGGTCCCGGCTGCCTGAAGGTTTCCCCAGGGAATGCTGCAGTTGAGGCTGCACCAGGAGGTGGCAGGGCTGCTGGGAGCTGCTGTCCTGGGTCAGGAGGGTCTGAGGCAGGAGGGCGGACCTCTCCAGCTTGAGGGCACACTGCTGCTGCAGACCCTGGCTCCCAGCCCTCCTGGGCTGTGGCGGGAGGTGCTTGGAAAGCACTGAGGTTCACGTGGACTGTCCTTGTCCAGACACTTCATCTGGGGACAGATGGCCATATTATTTCTTTTCACAGAAGTAGTGAAGGAAAGTGAAAAAATAAACTCTGGACACGCTCTCAGGCTGTGATTTTTAACAGGGATTTGTAACAATGTTTCTGTTTATAAAATACTAATGATTTGCAATGTATTTTACTGGTCAATTAAAACAGAGGTTTTATTCTTTCTGAGGACTGACCTGGTTTTCCAGAGGAGCCCACTGGTGACTGCACCATGTGGGGAGGGTGGCCGGTGCGGAGGGCCCGATGATAGGTGGCATCCCTCCAGCAGCTGACGCTCACCTGTGGGACTCTGGGTGGGGCCTGGCCCTCTGGTGCCCTCAGGAGGGGTGTGGTCCAGGCACTTGGATCTTCCCATAGCTGGAGGTGCCTGGGTGAGGGGAGAGCAGTCTGCACAGCAGCAGCCAACGTCTCCAAAGGTGCTGGAGCTGAGCTCACAGCGCTGGGTGTGGAGGGATGGGTACTCCGTGGGGTGCACAGAGCTGCTGTCTGCTGTGCTGCTGTCCCTCCTGGGGCCAGGAGAGGCTCAAAAGGGAGGCTCTGGGCAAAGACCCCATGCTGGGGCCAGGGACAGCCTGTATAGCTTTAAATTCTTTATTCCTTCCCTTCCTCCATTTGATTTTTCTTCCATTGTACGTTGGCTCCATTAGGAGGAAAGTTTGGGGTTTGATTCTGGGAACCCAAGTCAGACATTTCTTGGGGGTCATCCTGCAGCTGAGGACTGTGGCATGAAGGGCTGAGGCTGGGGTGGTCCCTGGTCAGCCTCCTCCATCCACAGGAGGGTGTGGAGTTGGGGGAAGAAGGTGTGTCCCCTCTTCTCAGCCCTGATGTGTCCAGGACAGGGCTCGGGCAACACAGGGCCGGAGGACCTGGTTCACCCTGGGGTGTGTCAAGTCAGACTCAGGCTGTGAGGGAACACGGAGGCAGGAGGCAGGTTGTGGAGGGAGGAGATGGAAAGGCCAGTAGGACACGGCCCCTGGGAAGCAGGCCCTGAAGGCCCCCATGTCTCCCAGGAGGGGCACAGAGGCACCTTTGGAGACCCTGGTCATTCCACTCACTCCTCTTGCTCACCAGCCTCGGCCAGTGACCTGCAGCCTCTGGGATGCAAGAGGCTGTGGGCTGGTGGTCAGGAGGTGTGTGCTTCGGCTAGCCCCTGAGGGTGGAGAACAGACCCCCCAAGTAAGCCCCTTTGGCAGAAGGGTTATATTGAGCCCAAAGGCACTTTTAAAAGCCAGCAGTATAGGGAGGGTGCTCTGACCACCCAAAGGAGGAGAGGAGGCCCCCAGCAATGGCCCCAGAGGACAGTAGTCCCATGCAGACCTGGTCCAGCTACCCCGGTCTTCCCGCTGCGGCCCACTGTGTGTGCACTATGCCACCACCTCACTGTCTCCAGCTTGGTGGGAAAGACCCCCTCTGCTGATGCCCATACCTTCCTGGGAATCCTCAGCCCCACCCAGCCCTGGGGGCAAAGGGCAGTTTTGCTCCCCTTTCCTGCTCTGTGCTGAGGTCTCTGATGATGACTGGCTTGTCCAGAGCAGCAGGCATCTCCTGGTAGGCTGTGCTGGGCTGAGCTGTGCCCCAAAGTCACGTGTGAAGACCCCACGCCCAGAACCCGTAGAACAAGGCTGTATGTGAAAGAGGCCCTTGCGCAGGCAATCGGGGATGTGGGGTGTTGGGATGGGTCTCCTCCAGCCTGCTGGAGTCCTGAGAGGAGAGGTCAGGCCAGGTGTGGTGGACACACCTGTGATCCCAGTGGCTCCAGAGGCTGAGGCAGGAGGATCACAGTTCAAAGCCAGCCCAGCAACTTAGTAGACCCTAAGCAACTCAGCAAGACCCTGTCTCTAAATAAAATAAATATTTTTTTAAAAGGCCTGGGGATGTGGCTCAGTGGTTAAGTGCCCTGGGATCAATCCCAAGTACAAAAAAATAAATAAATAAATAAAAGAAAAGAACAAAAAAGAAGAAACCCAGACAGAGACACACGAAGGGACAGCCACGTGCAGACACAGGGAGAAGACGGTGTCTGTGAGTTGAGGGAGGCCTCTGAGGCGGCAGCCCCTGACGGCTGGCCCTGGGCCTCAGCCGGCAGGGCTGGGCAGGGCTGAGGGACGCACGCTGTGCTGGGCCACGGGCGGCCGTCCTACGCAGCCTGGTTAGCACGTCAGCACGATGCCAATCCACTCCCAGAGTGGGCCCCCGGACACTGTCTCCACAGCCGGCCGGCGGGATCGCGGGGCCCTGCCTCTGGGCACTCCTTCACCTTCCCGTCGGGCTGCCCCGAGTTCCTGCCGGAAGGCGTGGTTCTAACACCTGTCCTGCTCTGGGGGAGAAGCCCAGGCAGCCTAGTCCTGCTCAAACCCCAGTCCGCAGGGAGGCTGCTCAGGGCTGGGCCTGTGAACCCTTGACCTCTGACCCGCAGTGACGTCACAGCAGCGCCATGGCAACAGCCCCCACTCTGGCTACTCCCTGGAGAAGACGACGGGGAGAGGGGCAGCAATGCCCTCAGTGTGAGGCTGTGCAGGCACAGCTCCCTCCTCCCGCGGGCAGAATGGAGAAGGATCCCGCCACCCACAGGAGGCACCGGCCGGGCCCCGGGGCCCTGCCCTCGGGAGTGGCCCCTGGACATCTCAAGGCAGCCAGCGATGGGGCCGAGCTCCAGAGAAGCCGGAGCATGGGCGGCTTGCACCAGAAGGGGGACCCCCCCAGCCGCATCAGGAAGCTGCGCAGGGAGCCCGGTAGGAGGGGCTCCCGCTGGAGGACCCAGGGCTGCCGGGCGGAAGCTCAGGAAGGGGTGGGGCCCATCCCTGGGGAAGGACGGTGCTTTCCAGTTCTAGGCTGCCTGGAGCCGTGGAAGCCACCTCCACTGACTCCTCGCAGGCGCACTTCAGCAAGCGGAGGAGGGAAATCCCCGGGACAGCTACACGCACGCACGCACGCACGCACGCACGCAGACGTGTGCTGGAGCTGAGGCCTCCGGAGGTTTTCCAGTGGTTAATTTTAAATCCGAGAGAAAGTGAGGGGCGGAGTCACTGGGGGCCTCTCCCCTGAGGCTGACACAGGGCTGGACGGGCCTTGACTCCCTGAGAGACAGCCAAGAACCACCAGGATCCAACACTAAGCTCAAGAGCAGCAGAGTGACCTCTCCGCCCGGGCAGGTTTTCCTCACCTGCTTCGGCAGGCCATCCACAGGCTGGAGAGGCAGGGTGGCACCCAGGTCTTGTCCTCAGTGACCTCAGCAGCACCCTGGACAGATGACAGAGGACCCAGCCTGAGGCTGGGTGTGCTGCCAGGAGGGGTGAGCCCCCCAGGCAGGAGCAGGTGGCAGTGGCCTGGTCTCTGGAGCATGACCTGGGGGACAGGCAAGGTGGATGGGGCATCTAGCAAAGAGGTTCCTCCATCAGCAGGTCTCCCCACCCGTATGCCAGTGGCAGGCTTAGGGCTTGCCCACTGGCCAGGCCCTGCAGGAAGCCCTCCAGGACAGGGCAGCCCCCAGCCCCAGGCTCTGGCTGTCCTTTCACCAGAACCATTGTTTAAAGCGTTGGAACTCCTGGGCCACAGTGGGGGTGGCAAACGCCTGTAATCCTAGCCACCCAGACGGCTCAGGCAGAAGCATCACATGTTCAAGGCCAGCTTGGAAAACTCAGTGAGACCCAAAGTAAAAACAGTACAAAAGAAAACGAATATGTAGGAATTTCCTGGGTTGCCGTTTGGCTCCTGAGAGTTTGCAGGAAGAGGAGCTGCGGCCAGGAGCAGAGCCACAGCACCCAGACTTGGCTGGGGTCCTGCCACACAGGACAGGAGAAGCCCTGCAGACTGGAGAGCCCACCTGAGATCAGACCCAAGGTTCACCTGAAAGCCCAGTCCCCACCCCAACCCTAACCTGCCTCCTCCCTAAAGTGCTTGCGCATCTGCGTGTGCATGCCAGGAATCTGAGCTCGGGGCGCTGGCAGGTGAGCAGGCCCAACCTCCCAGAATCACCAGGAGGCTAAAAGCATCCCCTCCACTTCGGGCAAATCAGAGCGCTCCTGTACCCTGCCCCAGGAGAGGACTGCTAAGACCATCTGGCAGAGGGGTCAGGGAATCGATGACCAGAGGGCTTTCCTGGACAGATCATCCCTCCTCCTCCTCTCTCTCTGCAAAGGAAGCCTGGGCAGGGGACCCTCTCCTCATGTCCTGCTCCTAGGACAGGGGATGTCAAAACCCTAGGGCCTCAGACATTCACTGTGAGGCACCTGAGTCCCACAGAGCACAGAGGGGGATGGGCCCCCTCTGTAGAGGAGACAGGCTCCCAGCTCCAACCCAGGCATACAAGGTGCTAGAGCAGCAGGAGAGGGGAGCAGGGTAGTGTCCTGGGCAGGGGCCAAGGAGGCTGAGGCAAGGAACTCATGGTAGCCACCTTCACCTGCTGCCAGGTCCTGACACACTCTGGAAGGAGCTGCAGGCTGGGACAGTGCCCGCAGGTGGCAAGCCCTGGGCTACCAGGCTTAGCAGCCTGTGCCACATGCCAATGGTGCTGACCAAATCTGTCCTTGCTTCTCAGAGTCTGAAGACCAGGGGCAAGACCCAAGGAGGGATGCAGATGACACCATCTGGTAAGCAGGGGGTTCAAGAACAGACTCCACAGGGTCAGGCTTGGAGGGACCCAAGGAGCCATCATCCTGAGAAGATCCACCGAGGGCTAGCAGGGGGGCTTTGAGAACTTGCACCTATTGGGAGGGACTTCTCACAGAAACAGGACCCCTGCCCACTCCCTGCAGCCCAGTTCCGTTGGCCCTGGCCTCACGGTGTCAGAGAAAACAACCCCACACACCATCCTGGATAGGAGGAGCTGGGCCCACGGAGGTCTCTTCTGTTGGGGTACGAGCATGCCCAGATGGCCTCACAGGAGGCAGCTGCCCCAGACGGACCTCTTACCGAGCACAGCCCTGCCCTCTGCTCCACCCACCCCATCCCACCATCTAGGAGACTTCTGTCACTGACTCGCCCAAGAGTTTTTCTCAGATACCAAAATCCAACTCACCACCATGGACCAGGAGTGGCCTGGCTGCCTTTGTGTGGCTCCCTTGTGAAGACCAGGGTGGTCAGCCACAGGTGCAGATGGACAGCAGTGGGCCTGGGGGACAGGCCTGAGCACACTTCCTGTCCAGCTGAGGGCAGGGCTAAGGCAGGTCCACTGTCCTCTTGGTGAAATGTCTGCCATTGACCAGGTCAAGAGCCAGCACCATCCACATCTCCCCACCCCGATGCTGGCGAGGCCCCGTCCCTTCACCCTGCATTCCTCTTGACCTGGCCACACCAACAAAATACTGCAGGGAGGGTCATCAGGTGGTGTGGGTGACAGGCACAGACCCAACCCAGCCCCTTGTCTGTACAGCTACTCAGTCTGGCCCTGCAGCTGCAGATGGTGGCCACCTCTGCACACCAAATTTTGCTCCTCTGAGCAGGTGGGACCTACCTTCTCTATAAGCCCGGTTAACTGTAAATAAGTTATTGCTCTCTGGAGACTGGTCACTCAGGGTGTCTCTAGACAAGAGGGGTCATCAGAGGGGCCAGGTTAGGCTGGCTTTCCTTGCTAGGAGGGAACATCGCATTCAGACCCTCTGCCCAGGGGAGGGCGCCTCACAGATGTGCCCTGCCTGGGTGCCTGTTACCCAGCACTGGCAGAAGGAGCCCAAGGTGAGGGCAGGTCAGTCCCCATCCCATGACACCTTTTCCATGCTTGTTCCCTTCCTCGCAGTCAGGTGAACCTCGAGGAAGACAGGAAGGAGAAGGCTCAGGATGCCCTGGGAGGCCTGGCCCAGGAGTGTGGGAAGACAGAGTCTGAGGTCGAGAAGAGCGACTCCGAGGCCAGCTCCAAGGAGGAGCAGGCAGGGGCGTGTGCAGGCAGCTGCGCCCTGGAGGCTGAGGTGGGCCCTGCGGGTGCCTGGGCTCTCTGTCCTCTAGCAGGGGTGTCCCCGTATCAACCTGCTGTGTGTCATCTTTGGGTTTGCAGGAACAAAAGCTGGAGTCCATGAAACTGAACAACCTTCTGGAAAAAGAGGCAAGAGCTTTCTTTGGTGACAGGAGCAAGCCTGTTCTACTAGGTGTACTGCAAGGCTGGCGGTCCGGGGCAGCCCAGCAGGATCCATGCTCCAGAGCTGCACCAGACCTTCCCCTTCTCCCACAGAGGCTGGGGTCAAGCTCTACCTCCCTCCATTATACCAGGGACATCCTTGCCCAGCATGCCTAACAGTGTAGTCACTAATGGAGTTGGGTCCTGAGAGGAGCCAAACTTGGCCTAGGAAAACAAGCCCAGAGACCCCTGCCCTGGTGCATTGCTCAGACAGTTGATATAGGAGGGTGGATTCTAGTCTTCCCAGACTGTGTGTTAGGTTATGGAGAGGGTGGACATGTTGTTTACCAGGATTTCACAACACACCACCCTTGGTGTGATTATGAGCCAGCCAAGGTGCCTAGATGGAGACCCTGGGGAAGCCATAGGCTGAACTGCAGGGCTACTGCACCCCAGTGTGAGTCTTTACCTGAGTCTGTGGAGGCAGAATCCTAGCTGAGCATTACCTCTGCTCAGAGGCCCTGCTGCTCAGAGGGTAAAGGTGTGGGAGACCCTTTGAGGTCTCAGGTACCTGATGGGAGGTGAGTAGGGTGGGTGAGAAGGTCATATTCCTCCCTCTCACTCCCCTGCCCAAGTTGGCCCCACAGATACCTCATGGCCACCTACCATCAGCTCTCCAACCAGCTTCACAGGAACTCCCATCCTGAGCATCACCAGCATCTGGTGAGCCTGGTGGCTCACTGCCCAGGCCTGCCTGGCTGCTCCAAGGCCAGGAGACTTCAGCCCCTCCCAGGATCTCTGCTTTCCTCCCAGATCAACCCATCTCTGTGGTTTCCACCCACAGAAACCATCTGCATTCGTGGAGATTGACCTGGGAGATCATGCCGAGGAGGTACAGACAAAATGCCTCAGACAAGAAAACCCAACCACCCACCGGGAAAATACCTGCACTACCCAGGCTGGGCTGGGCAGGTTTGGGGGACTTGCCCATAGCAGGCATGTTCAGAAGAGTAAGGCAGAGACCCAGGACCAGCAGCTCCATGGTTGCTCTGTGGTGATGAGGATTGGTCTTGGAGGACACCTTGCCCCTTCCTCACTGTCCCTTACTCCCACTCCCATACACTCTGGTGTCATGTTCTAGGGCCTGGGCAACCCATAGAACCCCTAGAACCCCTTGTGGGATCATACCAGAGTAGTAGAAAGGGTAAAGCCTAGATATTTGGACTCAAAGAACTACCTCCTGTGCCTCAGTTGTCTCCTTTGCAGAAAGGGGATTGTAGCAGCACACTAAGGTTTGTAGAGAACTCAGAAGAGTGCACCATACCTAGAAAGCCATTGTCACCATCAAGACTATCACAACCATCAACATTATCATTTCCAGAACCATTATCACCATCATCAGCATCACTATTATCCCCATTAATACCACCACCATCACCACCATCACCATCACTACTATCACCACCGTCACATTACCATCACCACCGTCACCATCACTACCATCACCACCGTCACCACATTACCATCACCACCATCACCATCACTACCATCACCACCGTCACCACATTACCATCACCACCATCACCATCACTACCATCACCACCGTCACCACATTACCATCACCACCGTCACCACATTACCATCACCACCGTCACCATCACTACCATCACCACCGTCAACATCACTACCATCACCACCGTCACATTACCATCACCACCGTCACCACATTACCATCACCACCATCACCATCACTACCATCACCACCGTCACCATCACTACCATCACCACTGTCACCATCACTACCATCACCACCGTCACCACATTACCATCACCACCGTCACCACATTACCATCACCACCGTCACCATCACTACCATCACCACCATCACCATTACTACCATCACCACCGTCACCACATTACCATCACCACCGTCACCACCACTACCATCACCACCGTCACCACATCACCATCACCACCGTCACCACATTACCATCACCACCATCACCATCACTACCATCACCACCGTCACCACATTACCATCACCACCGTCACCATCACTACCAGTGGCATCATCACTGCATCATCCCACTATCACCATCATCATTACTGTCACCATCACACAATCATCATCACCACTGTCATCATCACCAAAATCATCACCACATCCTGATAACCATTGTCACCATCACCATCACATCATGATCCACATCACTACCACCACCATCACCACCATTACCATTACCACCTTCCCCACCATCAGCAGCACCACCACCATCACAGCTACCCCACTGTCACCATTAGCATCAGCATCACCACCGTCACCACATTACCATCACCACTTCACTGCTACCCCACTCTCAACATCATCACATCACCACCATTAGGATCATCACCATCACCACCAGCACCACCAGCACCACCATCACAGCTACCCCACTCTCATCAACATCATCACATCAGCATCACCATCACCATCACCACTATCAGCAGCATCAGAATCACCACCACCATCATCACCATCACCACCATTATCGCCATCGCCACCAGCACCACCATCACCACCATCATGGCCACCCCACACTTGACATCATTGCACCACCACTATCACTATAAAGACAAATTGACACAGACTTGTCTAGGGTCTTCCAACAAGAGTGTCTGGGGTCTCACACTCGGATTCCTTGCTGTGGCCCATAGTCACCTTTTTGTGAGTCTCTTGAAGCTCTCTCAGAAAGTCCAAGTTCCTGCCTGAAGGTCAGTTCTCCACACTGCTCCTTCCCCCACAGATCACACCCTACAGTGGAAAGAGCTTGCTATTAAGTTCCCACTGGGCTACTTGGAGGACTCTGAGTTCCAAGGACTCCAGGAGGGTCAGCCACAAGCAGAGTTACACCAACTGGCCAGATCCCTGCCAGAACATGGTGACCCACCTTGAGGATAGGGCTCCTGCCAAGACCTTCAGCTGGGAATTGCTGCTTCACGAGCCCTGTCTGGTGGGAGGGTGTTCAGGCCATGGCTCCTGTGCCCCATCTCTGCCTCTGGCCTATTCTTTGGTAGGCCCCTCAGGCAACAACCCCAGTCCTCTGAACCTACTGCCTCCTCCACAGGTGGCCACCTGTGCTGTGAGAGAAGAGAAGTGGGGCGAGATGGACATAGGAGATTTGTCAGAAGATGAGTGAGTGAGGCCTGCGGGCTTGTCCTCTCTGCAGAGCGGACCCCCAGTACCCCTCATGTGGGCGCATGCAGAGGTCAAGCCTTCACCGAGGCTGAAGGGGCTGAGGGGCAAGCAGCAGGGCATGAGCCCACCTCACCCCACAAAAAGACGTCTCCTAACCCTACCAGCCGGCAAATGGCCAGGAAGGAGACAGGGAGGAGGGGAGGGAGCCCAGAGCGGGGCAGCACAGCATCTCCAGCTTGGGGTTTTTCCTGCAGAGGGCCGTACCTAGGCCCTGGGGGCTGCTGTCATGGGAGAGCTGGACCTTCCCAGATGGCTCAGGCCTCCTGGGACAGAGGACATGCTGGTGCTGAGGATGCCTCTGGTCACTGTGGACACTGTGGTAGTTGCTGAGGCCCTGTGCCCTGGCCATAGAGCAGGCTTGGAGTCAGGACACACTTGTCTGGCCCACGGGTGGGCCCTGTGGATCTTGTTGTCTTATTCAAACAGCAGGGAGACGAGTGGGGCTCGATCCCCCTCCCCGCACAGACAGCTAGTGTTCAGGCTCATCCTACATATTTCAGGGAGAAACATCACCGTGTGCATGGAAGTGGGGCCTGGTCTTTGATTAACTGGGGTGCAGTGGAAACGCCCTGTGAGGAGGAGTTTGGACACCCAAGTCCCCCTCTTACAGACAGGATGCCTCGGGCACATGCCTTGGACTTCATGTCCAGAGCAGAGCTGGACCCCTGGTGCCGGCCAGTGCCCTCTGGAGGGTGGGCCCCCAGCATGCAGCTCTGCTGGCACTTCAGGCATGGCCAGAGTCGGGCAGCCCTCTGCTTGGCGGGCTGTTGGAGGCTCACTGTTGTCAGCCCTGCTGCAGGCTTTTGCTTCTCGGGGAGGGAGCTCCGTGCAGGCTCCACTGCGCCCTCGCTAGGAAGTCCCCTCGTCTCCAGCCTCCTCCAACGTGGCCAGGCCACATCGGTTCTTACAAGACACCAGGGCTCTTGTCAGTTCCCTACCTGGGCTTTCATCTGGTGGGCCTTCTTCAGCTGGTGGTTGCGTTTCTCAGCATTTCTTGGTGATGAATTTGACCACAGTGCACTCGGCTTGGAGATCTTTTTCTCTGGACAATCAGGTCTTGGGACTACCCCAGAGAACCCACCCAGCGGGGAGGCCAAGTGACAGGGCCAGAGTCTGGGGCTGGATTCCAGAGCTGGCAGGGAGTCCACCAGGCTGACCTGGACAGACACTGGGTGTGGCTCACCTTTCCACACCTGTCTCCCAACTACCTGCACCCTACGGCTCCTGAGACGATAGGATCAAACCCCCGTGTGTTTGGCCCTGGGCCCAGGGTCCCTGCAAAGGGAAAGAGGTCCCTGCAGGGAAAATGCTGGCCACCTGCTGCAAGTGGCTCACACCTGGCACCTGGTTTTGGGGCCCCTGGGCAGGCTTAGCTCCATCACTGATCTCTCCTATTTAAGCTTCCCTCTGGCCAGAGAATGGGAGACCTGGGGCCCATTGAAGGACAGGGTAGGAAGGCTGGCCCTGTTGGATTCTGCACAGCTCAAGGCGGCTAACTGCCTGGGAGGGTGGGCAGTAGGCGGGGCACCCACGGGTGCCTGCAGGCCAGGCAGGTCTTTCTCATCACACCACCCTACTTTTGGCCTCCAGGACCAGGACCAGCTGGGTATGCTGTATCCCGTACCCCACCAAGAGGAAGGCGAAGGGGTGCACCGCCACCCTGGAGAAGGTACTCAGCGCCCAGGGCGGGGCGGGCGGGAGAGCACGGGTGGTCACACCTCCTGTGCCCGCCCAGGTTCCCTCTGACCAGGTGCCCAGGGAGTCTCTCGGGATTGGCCAGAGCTGAAGCAATGAGGGGCAGGTGAAGCTGGGATGCCAGAGACCCCGACCAACCTGAGAGCGCAGCCCTGAGGACCACCGGGCCACGTCCTGGCCCCTGGGGCGTGATATCACCTTTCACAAGACAGAGTGAGTGACTGGGCTCGCTTCCCAGGGAGGTGTGCAGAGGGCAGGAGTGCGGCTCAGCCCTGCAGGCCGTGTGGACAGGGACCACAGCTGATCATGCCCAGAACTGCCAGGCCTGGGCGATGGTGCAGAAGGCCCTGCAGCCGGGAGGTGCCCAGCAGCTGGACGACTCCTCCTCTGAGGTCGCCGGGAACTGGATCCCAGTGCTGTGCTGGGCGCTGTGTGCTCCCAGCTTGGTGAGCAGAGGTGGCCCTCCCCTCAGGCAGCGGCTCAGGGTGCCCCCCCAGCTTTCCTGGCTCATCAGTTGCCACTAGAGGCACGAGTCTAATCTGCAGGAATGAGGCGGCTCCAGGAGGCTCTGCTCGGGGAGGTTCCTGGACCCCAGCCCCAGGTCCAGACAAGCCGAGCAGGTCCCCGCAGGGTCTCTGCAGCCCGAGGAGCACAGCCCTCCACGGTCCTGACTTGGCCACGCGGAGTTTCTGAAACCAGTCAGGTCCTCTGGAAAAGTGACCTTTATTGCTAGTGACCAGGCTCCCAAGCAGCCCTCTCTTGAGACTGTGGGGCCTGTGAGCAGCGGGAAGTGTGGTCCCTCACTGTGCCATGAGCAGCCCCTAGGGAGCAGCGCCGGGCCCTTCCAGAGTATTCACACACAAGCGGGCCCCACAGCCCGGGCTGGCTTCTTGGCTGAGGGGGTGAAGGCGAGGCCCTCCCGGCAGCCAGGACAGGGTGTTTGGTGCGATGGAAGGGCAGCCTGCTGCCGGGCTTGTGACTGCTGCTGGTCCTCGTCAGTTCTTCCTGCCACCTCCCTGCAGTGAGCCCATCTGTCTGCATCCGGTCGTGCGATCCTGCAGACCTCAGGAGCGCCCTCTGATGGCCTGCTTCCCACACTGCTCTGTTTTCAGTCCTAGGAAACCACCATCCAAGAGCGGCGGCTGCACTGGACTCGACGCCACCACAGAATTCACACTCCTCCACGGCTTATTCATTAAAAGACGGCCAGGATATGCCTGGTTGCTGGAGCTCAGATACGATTCCGCATCGAGCCCATGGGGCCAGGCTCTGCCTGAGCTTCACCGTGGGGCCCAAAGCAAATCCCCACGTGCCTTGCACAAAGCAAGAAGCAGAAGCAAAACCCTCAAAGAAGGACATCAGCCCCCCAGTGCCTAGCCCCAGGGATGTGGGGACACAAAGGGCCAAGGGAGAACAGGGGTCTGCGGGCCAGGCTGGGCAGGGGTCTGCAGGGTAGAGGGTCTTCTCTCTGGGATGGGAGTTGCCAGGAGTCACGTCCAAAGGGACACACTGGGGACAGAGACCTCCTGCCCCCCTCCTCCCCCCACCTAAGGCTCCCCTGGTACTCAGAACTCAGCATGGGGACACCCTGGGCGACAGGGGCAGAAAGACTGCTGGGCTGTGGAAGCCTCTGGAAGGGCTGATCCAGACTGTGTCTCAGGGTCTTTTCCTGCACTGTGCGGGCCTAATCTCAGGACACCTGGGGCTTAGTCCACTGATTGGGGCCCTCTGAAGGGTAGGAGAGTGTCCTGTGGAGGGCAGGGGCCAGCCGCCCAGGACCACTGGATTCACTCATCCAGTGTGGCTCTGACAAATGCCAGAGGGATTAATAGGAAAGGGACCCGTGTCATGCTAGAGAAAGCCAAAGTGCCGAGGGAGGGCAAGCAGGCCGCTGGGCAGTGGACAGAACTCCACGGGGCTACACAGGCTCAATCCTGTCACCCAAGCAGAGTGGCCCTCAGCCAGCAGTCCTCAGATGATGTGCCCACAACTGGGCCACATGGTGGGCATCCTACGCCTCTCCAGGGAAACTCCAAACCTTCAGAGAACAGGACACCTGTGGTGGCTTCTGTGTCCCGCAGGTCAGCTCATCCAACCACTGCCAGGGAGACTCCCTTCCCAGGTGAGGGAGGCCCTGTCCTCAACCAAGAGGCACTGGATCAAACCACGGAAACCCTGTCCTTAAGTAGAGAGGAACTCGCACAGGAGTTCCCAGATTGTGCCTGCCATGATGACTCCAAGGTGTACAGGAAAGCAGCTCTCAGACTGTGCCTGATGTGAGTGACTCCATGGTGTACAGAATACTAGCTCCCAGGTTGTGCCTGCCCTGGATGACTACATGAAGTAGAATAGCAGCTCTGAGGCTGTGCCTGCCCTGAATGACTCCGTGGTGTACAGAATAGTAGCTCTCAGGCTGTGCCTGCCCTGAATGACTCTGTGGTGTGCAGAAAAGCAGCTCTCAGGCTGTGCCTGCCCTGAATGACTCTGTGGTGTGCAGAAAAGCAGCTCTCAGGATGTGCCTGCCCTGGGTGACTCCATGCTATAGAACAATAGCTCTCAGGCTGTGCCTGCCCTGAGTGACTCCAAGATGTACAAAACAGTAGTTCTCAGGCTGTGCCTCCTATGAGTGACTCCATGGTGTACAGAACAGCAGCACTCAGGCTGTGCCTGATGAGAGTACTCCATGGTGTGCAGAATAGTAGCTCTCAGGCTGTGCCTGCCCTGAGTGACTCCATGGTGTAGTACAGCAGGTCTCAGGCTGTGCCTGCCCAGAGTGACTCTGTGGTGTGCAGAAAAGCAGCTCTCAGGATGTGCCTGCCCTGGGTGACTCCATGCTATAGAACAATAGCTCTCAGGCTGTGCCTGCCCTGAGTGACTCCAAGATGTACAAAACAGTAGTTCTCAGGCTGTGCCTCCTATGAGTGACTCCATGGTGTACAGAACAGCAGCACTCAGGCTGTGCCTGATGAGAGTACTCCATGGTGTGCAGAATAGTAGCTCTCAGGCTGTGCCTGCCCTGAGTGACTCCATGGTGTAGTACAGCAGGTCTCAGGCTGTGCCTGCCCAGAGTGACACTGTGGTGTGCAGAAAAGCAGCTCTCAGGATGTGCCTGCCCTGGGTGACTCCATGCTATAGAACAGCAGCTCTCAGGCTGTGCCTGCCCTGAGTGACTCCATGGTGTAGAACAGCAGCTCTCAGGCTGTGCCTGCCCTGAGTGACTCCATGGTGTAGAACAGCAGGTCTCAGGCTCTGCCTCTCCTTAGTTACTCCATATTGTAGAACAGCAGCTCTCAGACTGTGCCTGCACTGAGTGAGTCCAAGGTGTACAAAACAGCATCTCTCAGGCTATGACTGTCCTGAGTGACTCCGTGGTGTACAGAACAGCAGCTCTCAGGCTCTGCCTGCTCTGAGTGACTCCATGGTATAGAACAGCAGCTCTCAGACTGTGCCTGCCCTAGTGACTCCAAGGTGTACAGAACAGCAGCTCTCAGGCTGTGCCTGCCCTGGGTGACTACATGGTGTACAGAATAGTAGCTCTCAGGCTGTACCTCCCTGGGTGACTCCATGGTGTAGAACAGCAGCTCTCAGGCTGTGCCTACCCTGAGTGAATCCATGGTGTATGGAATAGCAGCTCTCAGGCTGTGCCTGCCCTGAGTGACTCCATGGTGTAGTACAGCAGCTCTCAGGCTGTGCCTCCCCTGAGTGACTCCATGGTGTAATACACCAGCCCTCAGGCTGTGCGTGCCATGAGTGACTCCAAGGTATACAGAACAACAGCTCTCAGGCTGTGTCTGCCCTGGGTGACTACATGCTGTAGGACAGCAGCTTTCAGGCTGTGCCTGCCCTGAGTGACTCCATGGTGTGTAGAACAGCAGCAGCTCTCAGGTTGTGCCTACCTGAGTGAATCCATGGGGTGTAGAACAGCAGCTCTCAGGCTGATCCTGCCATGATGACTCCAAGGTGTACAAAACAGCAGCTCTCAGGCTGTGCCTGCCCTGAGTGACTCCGTGGTGTACAGAACAGCAACTCTCAGGCTGTGCCTGCCCTGAGTGACTCCATGGTGTAGAATAGCAGCTCTCAGACTGCGCCTGCCCTGAGTGACTCCATGGGGTGTACAACAGCAGCTCTCAGACTCTGTCTTCTCTGAGTGACTCTCTGGTGTACAGAACAGCAGCTCTCAGGCTGTGCCTGTCCTGAGTTACTCCATGGTGTAGAATAGCAGCTCTCAGACTGCGCCTGCCCTGAGTGACTCCATGGGGTGTACAACAGCAGCTCTCAGACTCTGTCTTCTCTGAGTTGGTGTACAGAACAGCAGCTCTCAGGCTGTGCCTGTCCTGAGTTACTCCATGGTGTAGAACAGCAGCTCTCAGACTGCGCCTGCCCTGAGTGTCTCCAAGGTGTACAAAACAGCAGCTCTCAGGCTGTGCCTGCCCTGAGTGATTCTGGGGTGTGCAGAAAAGCAGCTCTCAGGATGTGCCTGCCCTGGGTGACTCCATGCTATAGAACAATAGCTCTCAGGCTGTGTCTGCCCTGAGTGACTCCAAGATGTACAAAACAGCAGTTCTCAGGCTATGCCTCCTCTGAGTGACTCCATGGTGTACAGAACAGCAGCTCTCAGGCTGTGCCTGACATGAGTGACTCCATGGTGTACAGAATAGTAGCTCTCAGACTGTGCCTGCCCTGAGTGACTCCATGGTGTAGTACAGCAGCTCTCAGGTTGTGCCTCCCATGATGACTCTAAGGTGTAAAAAGCAGCAGCTCTCAGACTGTGCCTACCCTGAGTGACTCCATGGTATACAGAGCAGCAGCTCTCAGGCTGTGCCTGCCCTGAGTGACTCCATGGTGTAGAACAGCAGCTCTCAGACTGCGACTGCCTTGAGTGACTCCATGGTATACAGAAGAGCAGCTCTCAGGCTGTGCCTGACCTGAGTGACTCCATGGTGTAGAATAGCAGCTCTCAGGCTGTGCCTCCCCTGAGTGACTCCATGGTGTACAGAACAGCATCTCTCAGGCTGTGCCTGCCCTGAGTAACTCCATGGGGTGTAGAACAGCAGGTCTCAGGCTCTGCCTTTCCTTAGTTACTCCATATTGTAGAACAGCAGCTCTCAGACTGTGCCTGCACTGAGTGAGTCCAAGGTGTACAAAACAGCATCTCTCAGGCTATGACTGTCCTGAGTGACTCCATGGTGTACAGAACAGCAGCTCTCAGGCTCTGCCTGCTCTGAGTGACTCCATGGTATAGAACAGCAGCTCTCAGACTGTGCCTGCCCTAGTGACTCCAAGGTGTACAGAACAGCAGCTCTCAGGCTGTGCCTGCCCTGGGTGACTACATGGTGTACAGAATAGTAGCTCTCAGGCTGTACCTCCCTGGGTGACTCCATGGTGTAGAACAGCAGCTCTCAGGCTGTGCCTACCCTGAGTGAATCCATGGTGTACGGAATAGCAGCTCTCAGGCTGTGCCTGCCCTGAGTGACTCCATGGTGTAGTACAGCAGCTCTCAGGCTGTGCCTCCCCTGAGTGACTCCATGGTGTAATACACCAGCCCTCAGGCTGTGCGTGCCATGAGTGACTCCAAGGTATACAGAACAACAGCTCTCAGGCTGTGTCTGCCCTGGGTGACTACATGCTGTAGGACAGCAGCTTTCAGGCTGTGCCTGCCCTGAGTGACTCCATGGTGTGTAGAACAGCAGCAGCTCTCAGGTTGTGCCTACCTGAGTGAATCCATGGGGTGTAGAACAGCAGCTCTCAGGCTGATCCTGCCATGATGACTCCAAGGTGTACAAAACAGCAGCTCTCAGGCTGTGCCTGCCCTGAGTGACTCTATGGTGTACAGAACAGCAACTCTCAGGCTGTGCCTGCCCTGAGTGACTCCATGGTGTAGAATAGCAGCTCTCAGACTGCGCCTGCCCTGAGTGACTCCATGGGGTGTACAACAGCAGCTCTCAGACTCTGTCTTCTCTGAGTGACTCTCTGGTGTACAGAACAGCAGCTCTCAGGCTGTGCCTGTCCTGAGTTACTCCATGGTGTAGAACAGCAGCTCTCAGACTGCGCCTGCCCTGAGTGTCTCCAAGGTGTACAAAACAGCAGCTCTCAGGCTGTGCCTGCCCTGAGAGACTCCATGGTGTACAGAACAGCAGCTCTCAGACTGCACCTTCCCTGAGTGACTCCATGGTGTATAACAGCAGCTTTCAGGCTGTTCCTGTCCTGAGTGACTCCATGGTGTGTAGAACAGCAGCAGCTCTCAGGCTGTGCCTGCTCTGAGTGACTCCATGTTGTGTAGAACAGCAGTTCTCAGGCTGAGCCTTCTCTGAGTGACCGCGTGGTATGTAGAACAGCAGTGCTCAGGCTGTGCCTGCCATCATGACTCCAAGGTGTACAAAACAGCAACTCTCAGGGTTTGCCTGCCCTGAGTGACTCCATGGTGTGTAGAACAGGAGCAGCTCTCAGGGTGCCTGCCCTGAGTGATACCATGGTGTGTAGAACAGCAGCAGCTCTCAGGCTGTGCCTGCCCTGAGTGTCTCCATGTTGTGTAGATCAGCAGTTCTCAGGCTGAGCCTTCCCTGAGTGATGGCGTGGTAAGTAGAACAGCAGCACTCAGGCTGTGCCTGCCATCATGACTCCAAGGTGTACAAAACAGCAGCTCTCAGGGTTTGCCTGCCCTGAGTGACTCCATGGTGTACAGAACAGCAGCTCTCAGGCTGTGCCTGCCCTGGGTGACTCCATGGTGTAGAATAGCAGCTTTCAGGCTGTCCCTGTCCTGATGACTCCATGGTATGTAGAGCAAGAGCTCTCAGGTTGTGCCTGTCCTCAGTGACTCCATGGTGTACGGAATAGCATCTCTCAGGTTGTGCCTGCCCTGAGTGACTCCATGGTGTACAAAACACCATCTCTCAGGCTGTGCCTGCCCTGAGTGACTCCGTGGTGTACAGAGCAGCAGGTCTCAGTCTGTGCTGGCCCTGAGTGACTCCATGGATTAAAACAGCAGCTCTCAGGCTGTGCCTGCTCTGAGTGACACCATGGTGTAGAACAGCAGCTCTCAGACAATGTCTGCCCTGAGAGACTCCATGGTGTAGAATAGCAGCACTCAGACTGTGTCTGCCCTGATTGACTCCATGGTGTAGAACAGCAGCTCTCAGTCTGTGCCTGCCCTGAGTGACTCCATGGTGCAGAACAGCAGCTCTTGGACTGCACATGCCCTGAATGACTCCAAGGTTTACAGAACAGCAGCTCTCAGTCTGTGCCTGCCCTGAGTGACCCCATGGTGCAGAACAGCAGCTCTCGGACTGCACATGCCCTGAATGACTCCAAGGTTTACAGAACAGCAGCTCTCAGGCTGTGCCTGCCCTCAGTGACTCCAAGGTTTACAGAACAGCAGCTCTCAGACTGCACCTGCTGTGAGTGATTCCAAGGTGTACAAAATAGCAGCTCTCAGGCTGTGCCTGCCCTGAGTGACTCCATGTTGTAGAACAGCAGCTCTCAGACTGTGCCTGCCCTGAGTGACACCAAGGTATACAAAACAGAAACTCTCAGTCTGTGACTGTCCTGAGTGACACCGTGGTGTACAGAAGAGCAGCTCTCAGGCTGTACCTGACCTGAGTGACTTTATGGTGTGGAACAGCAGCTCGCAGACTGTGCCTGCCATGAGTGACTCCATGGTATATGGAAAAGCATCTCTAAGGCTATACCTGCCCTGAGTGACTCCATGGTGTACAGAACAGCAGCTCTCAGACTGCACCTGCTGTGAGTGATTCCAAGGTGTACAAAATAGCAGCTCTCAGGCTGTGCCTGCCCTGAGTGACTCCATGTTGTAGAACAGCAGCTCTCAGACTGTGCCTGCCCTGAGTGACACCAAGGTGTACAAAACAGAAACTCTCAGTCTGTGACTGTCCTGAGTGACACCGTGGTGTACAGAAGAGCAGCTCTCAGGCTGTACCTGACCTGAGTGACTTTATGGTGTGGAACAGCAGCTCGCAGACTGTGCCTGCCATGAGTGACTCCATGGTATATGGAAAAGCATCTCTAAGGCTATACCTGCCCTGAGTGACTCCATGGTGTACAGAACAGCAGCTCTCAGACTGCACCTGCTGTGAGTGATTCCAAGGTGTACAAAATAGCAGCTCTCAGGCTGTGCCTGCCCTGAGTGACTCCATGTTGTAGAACAGCAGCTCTCAGACTGTGCCTGCCCTGAGTGACACCAAGGTGTACAAAACAGAAACTCTCAGTCTGTGACTGTCCTGAGTGACACCGTGGTGTACAGAAGAGCAGCTCTCAGGCTGTACCTGACCTGAGTGACTGTATGGTGTGGAACAGCAGCTCGCAGACTGTGCCTGCCATGAGTGACTCCATGGTATATGGAAAAGCATCTCTAAGGCTATACCTGCCCTGAGTGACTCCATGGTGTACAGAACAGCACCTCTCAGACTGCGCCTGCCCTGAGTGACACCATGGTATACAGAACAGCAACTCTCAGTGTGTGCCTGCCCTGAGTGACTCTATCATGTACAGAACAGGAACTCTCAGGCTGTGACTGCCCTGGATGACTCCATGGTGTAGAACAGCAGCTCTCAGGCTGTGCCTCTCCTGAGTGACTGCATGATATAGAACAGGAGCTTTCAGGCTTTGCCTGTCCTGAGTGACTCCGTGGTGTGTAGAACAGCAGCAGCTCTCAGGCTGTGCCTGCCTTGAGTGGCTCCATGTTGTGTAGAACAGCAGCTCTCAGGCTGAGCCTCCCTTCAGTGACCACATGGTATATAGAATGCAGCACTCAGGCTGTGTCTGCCATGATGACTCCAAGGTGTATAAAACAGTAGCTCTCAGCATGTGCCTGCCCTGAGTGACTCCACGGTGTGTAGAACAATAGCAGCAATCAGGCTGTGCCTGCCCTGAGTGACTCCATGGTGTGTAGAACAGCAGTTCTCAGGCTGTGCCAGCCATGATGACTCCAAGGTGTACAAAACAGCAGCTCTCAGGCTGTGCCTGCCCTGAGTGACACCATGGTATAGTACAATATCTCTCAGTCTGTGTCTGCCTTGAGTGACTCCATGGTATAGAACAGTATCTCAGTCATGCTATGCCTGCTCTGCATGACTCCATGGTGTACAGAACAGTAGCTCTCAGGTTGTGTCTGCCCTGGGTGACTACATGCTGTAGGACAACAGCTTTCAGGCTTTGCCTGTCCTGAGTGACTCCGTGGTGTGTAGAACAGCAGCAGCTCTCAGGCTGTGCCTGCCTTGAGTGGCTCCATGTTGTGTAGAACAGCAGCTTTCAGGCTGAGCCTCCCCTCAGTGACCACATGGTATATAGAATGCAGCACTCAGGCTGTGTCTGCCATGATGACTCCAAGGTGTATAAAACAGTAACTCTCAGCATGTGCCTGCCCTGAGTGACTCCATGGTGTGTAGAACAACAGCAGCAATCAGGCTGTGCCTGCCCTGAGTGACTCCATGGTGTGTAGAACAGCAGTTCTCAGGCTGTGCCAGCCATGATGACTCCAAGGTGTACAAAACAGCAGCTCTCAGGCTGTGCCTGCCCTGAGTGACACCATGGTATAGTACAATATCTCTCAGTCTGTGTCTGCCTTGAGTGACTCCATGGTATAGAACAGTATCTCAGTCATGCTGTGCCTGCTCTGCATGACTCCATGATGTACAGAACAGTAGCTCTCAGGCTGTGCCTGCCCTGAGTGACTCCATGGTGTACAGAACAGCAGTGGTCAGGCTGTGCCTACCGTGAGTGACTCCATGGTATAAAACAGCAGCTCTCAGGCTTGCCTGCCCTGAGTGACTCCATGGTATAGAGTAGTAACTCTCAGGCTGTGCCTGCCCTAGTGACTCCATAGTGTAGTTCAGCAGTTCTCAGGCTGTGCCTGCCCTGAGTGACTCCATGGTGTAGGACAGCAGCTCTCAGGCTGTGCCTGCCATGAGTGACTCCATATTGTGAACAGCAGCTCTCAGGTTGTGCCTGTCTTCAGTACCCGATGGCATGTAGAACAGCATCTCTCAGGCTGTGCCTGCCCTTAGTGAGTCCATGGTGTGTAGGACAGCAACTGTCATGCTGTGCCTGCCTTGAGTGACGCCATGGTGTGTAGGACAGCAGTGCTCAGGCTGTGCCTGCCCTAGTGACTCCATGGTGAACAGAACAGTTCTCAGGCTGTACCTGCACTGAGTGACTCCATGGTATGCAGAACAACAGCTCTCAGCCTCTGCCTGTCCTGAGTGACTCCATGGTGTGTAGGACAGAAGTTCTCATGCTGTAACTGCACTGAGTGACTTCATGGTGTGCATCACAGCAGTTGTCAGACTGTGCCTGTCCTGAATGACTCCATGGTGTGTAGGACAGCATTTCTCATGCTGTACCTGCTCTCAGTCTTTCTGTGGTGTATAGTATAGCTTTTCTCTGGCTGTGCCTTCCCTAGTGAGTCTATGGTATGCAGAACAGCAGCTCTCAGACTTTTTCTTCCCTACCTGACTCCATGCTGTATACGACAGTGCTTTTTAGGCTATGCTTGCCCTGAGTCACTATGGAGGTGGAGCACAGAGCTGCTGTTGTATACATCTTGAATCCTCAGAGCAGGTCATGGTCTGTTCTCTAAAGGGTCCCCCCTGGCAGCCCCCTCGCCTTCCCAGAACCCGCTTTCCCAGGTGTTTCCTCATCATTCATGTGGTTTCCTATCCACCCCAGTCCTGTTCCCCAACCCCAGGTGTCCAGAACCCACCCTGTTGTCAGGAGTCTCCATCCCAGTCCTGTTCCCGAACTCCAGCTGTGCACAACCAACCCTGTTGTTAGGAGTCTCCACCCCAGACCTGTTCCCCAAACACAGCTGTCCAGAACCCACCCCTAATGTCAGGAGTCTTCACCCCAGTCCTGTTCCCCAGCCCCAGCTGTGCACAACCCACCCCTGTTGTCAGGAGTCTCCACCCCAGTTCTGTTCCCCAACCCCACCTGTGCACAACCCACCCCTGTTGTCAGGAGTCTCCGACCCAGCCCTGTTGCACAACTCCAGCTGTGCACAACCCACCCCTGTTGTCAGGAGTCTCTGCCCCAGTCCTGTTGCCCAACCCCAGCTGTGCACAACCCACCCCTGTTGTCAGGAGTCTCCGCCCCAGTCCTGTTGCCCAACCCCAGCTGTCCAGAACCCACCCCTGTTGTCAGGAGTCTCCACCCCAGTCCTGTTACCCAGCCCCAACTGTGCACAACCCACCCCTGTTGTCAGGAGTCTCCACCCCAGTCCTATTCCCAGCCCCAGCTGTGCACTACCCACCCCTGTTGTCAGGAGTCTCCACCCCAGTCCTGTTCCCCTGCCCCAGTTGTGCACAACCCACCCCTGTTGTCAGGAGTCTCCGCCCCAACAGGTTCCACTGCCCCAGCTGTCCAGAACACCCCACTGTTTTCAGCAATCTCCACCCCAGTCCTGTTCCCATCCCCAGCTGTGCACAACCCATCCCTGTTGTCAGGAGTCTCCTCCCCACTGTTGTTCCCCAGCCCCAGCTGTGCAGAACCCACCCCTGTTGTCAGGAGTCTCCACCCCAGTCCTGTTCCCCAGCCCCAGCTGTGCACAACCCACCCCTGTTGTCAGGAGTCTCCACCCCAGTCCTGTTCCCCAACCCCAGCTGTCCAGATACCACCCCTCTTGTCAGGAGTCTCTGCCCCAGTCTTGTTCCCAGCCCCAGCTGTGCAAAACCAACCCCTGTTGTCAGGAGTCTCTGCACCAGTCCTATTCCCAAACTCCAGCTGTGCAAAAACCACCCCTGTTGTCAGGAGTCTCCACCCTAATCCTGTTCCCCAACCCCAGCTGTCCAGAACCCACCCCTGTTGTCAGGAGTCTCCACCCCAGTCCTGTTCCCCAACCCCAGCTGTGCACAACCCACCCCTGTTGTCAGGAGTCTCCACCCCAGTCCTGTTCCCAGCCCCAGCTGTGCACAACCCACCCCTGTTGTCAGGAGTCTCCACCCCAGTCCTGTTCCCCTGCCCCAGCTGTGCACAACCCACCCCTGTTGTCAGGAGTCTCCGCCCCAGTCCTGTTCCACTGCCCCAGCTGTCCAGAACACCCCACTGTTTTCAGCAGTCTCCACCCCAGTCCTGTTCCCAAGCCCCAGCTGTGCACAACCCATCCCTGTTGTCAGGAGTCTCCTCCCCACTGTTGTTCCCCAGCCCCAGCTGTGCAGAACCCACCCCTGTTGTAAGGAGTCTCCACCCCAGTCCTGTTCCCCAGCCCCAACTGTGCACAACCCACCCCTGCTGTCAGGAGTCTCCACCCCAGTCCTGTTCCCCAACCCCAGCTATCCAGATACCACCCCTCTTGTCAGGAGTCTCTGCCCCAGTCTTGTTCCCCAGCCCCAGCTGTGCACAACCAACCCCTGTTGTCAGGAGTCTCTGCACCAGTCCTATTCCCAAACTCCAGCTGTGCACAACCCACCCCTGTTGTCAGGAGTCTCCACCCCAGTCCTGTTCCCCAGCTCCAACTGTGCACAACCCACCCCTGTTGTCAGGAGTCGACCCCAGTCCTGTTCCCAAACTCCAGCTGTGCACAACCCACCCCTGTTGTCAGGAGTCTCCGCCCCAGTCCTGTTCCCCAACCCCAGCTGTGCACAACCCACCCCTGTTGTCAGGAGTCTCCACCCCAGTTCTGTTCCCCAACCCCACCTGTGCACAACCCACCCCTGTTGTCAGGAGTCTTCGACCCAGCCCTGTTGCACAACTCCAGCTGTGCACAACCCACCCCTGTTGTCAGGAGTCTCTGCCCCAGTCCTGTTGCCCAACCCCAGCTGTGCACAACCCACCCCTGTTGTCAGGAGTCTCCGCCCCAGTCCTGTTGCCCAACCCCAGCTGTCCAGAACCCACCCCTGTTGTCAGGAGTCTCCACCCCAGTCCTGTTACCCAGCCCCAACTGTGCACAACCCACCCCTGTTGTCAGGAGTCTCCACCCCAGTCCTATTCCCAGCCCCAGCTGTGCACTACCCACCCCTGTTGTCAGGAGTCTCCACCCCAGTCCTGTTCCCCTGCCCCAGTTGTGCACAACCCACCCCTGTTGTCAGGAGTCTCCGCCCCAGTCAGGTTCCACTGCCCCAGCTGTCCAGAACACCCCACTGTTTTCAGCAATCTCCACCCCAGTCCTGTTCCCATCCCCAGCTGTGCACAACCCATCCCTGTTGTCAGGAGTCTCCTCCCCACTGTTGTTCCCCAGCCCCAGCTGTGCAGAACCCACCCCTGTTGTCAGGAGTCTCCACCCCAGTCCTGTTCCCCAGCCCCAGCTGTGCACAACCCACCCCTGTTGTCAGGAGTCTCCACCCCAGTCCTGTTCCCCAACCCCAGCTGTCCAGATACCACCCCTCTTGTCAGGAGTCTCTGCCCCAGTCTTGTTCCCCAGCCCCAGCTGTGCAAAACCAACCCCTGTTGTCAGGAGTCTCTGCACCAGTCCTATTCCCAAACTCCAGCTGTGCAAAAACCACCCCTGTTGTCAGGAGTCTCCACCCCAGTCCTGTTCCCCAACCCCAGCTGTCCAGAACCCACCCCTGTTGTCAGGAGTCTCCACCCCAGTCCTGTTCCCCAACCCCAGCTGTGCACAACCCACCCCTGTTGTCAGGAGTCTCCACCCCAGTCCTGTTCCCAGCCCCAGCTGTGCACAACCCACCCCTGTTGTCAGGAGTCTCCACCCCAGTCCTGTTCCCCTGCCCCAGCTGTGCACAACCCACCCCTGTTGTCAGGAGTCTCCGCCCCAGTCCTGTTCCACTGCCCCAGCTGTCCAGAACACCCCACTGTTTTCAGCAGTCTCCACCCCAGTCCTGTTCCCAAGCCCCAGCTGTGCACAACCCATCCCTGTTGTCAGGAGTCTCCTCCCCACTGTTGTTCCCCAGCCCCAGCTGTGCAGAACCCACCCCTGTTGTAAGGAGTCTCCACCCCAGTCCTGTTCCCCAGCCCCAACTGTGCACAACCCACCCCTGCTGTCAGGAGTCTCCACCCCAGTCCTGTTCCCCAACCCCAGCTATCCAGATACCACCCCTCTTGTCAGGAGTCTCTGCCCCAGTCTTGTTCCCCAGCCCCAGCTGTGCACAACCAACCCCTGTTGTCAGGAGTCTCTGCACCAGTCCTATTCCCAAACTCCAGCTGTGCACAACCCACCCCTGTTGTCAGGAGTCTCCACCCTAATCCTGTTCCCCAACCCCAGCTGTGCACAACCCACCCCTGTTGTCAGGAGTCTCCACCCCAGTCCTGTTCCCCAACCCCAGCTGTGCACAACCCACCCCTGTTGTCAGGAGTCTCTGCCCCAGTCCTGTTCCCCAGCCCCAGCTGTGCACAACCCACCCCTGTTGTCAGGAGTCTCTGCCCCAGTCCTGTTCCCCAACCCCAGCTGTCCAGAACACACCCCTGTTGTCACGAGTCTCCACCCCAGTCCTGTTTCCCAGCCCCAGCTGCCCAGAAGCCACCACTGTTGTCAGGAATATCCGCCCCAGTCCTGTTGCCCAACCCCAGCTGTGCACAACCCACCCATGTTGTCAGGAGTCTACACCCCAGTCCTGTTCCCAAACTCCATCTGTGCACAACCCACCCCTGTTGTCAGAAGTCTCCACCCCAGTCCTGTTCCCCAGCCCCAGCTGTGCAAAATCGACCCCTGTTGTCAGGAGTGTCTGCCCCAGTCCTGTTCCCCAGCCCCAGCTGTGCAAACCGATCCCTGTTGCCAGGAGTCTCCACCCCAGTCCTGTTCCCCAGCCCCAGCTGTGCACTACCCACCCCTGTTGTCAGGAGTCTCTGCCCCAGTTCTGTTCCCCAACCCCAGCTGTGCACAACCCACCCTGTTATCAGGAGTCTCCACACCAGTCCTGTTCCCCTGCCCCAACTGTGCACAACCCACCCCTGTTGTCAGGAGTCTCCGCCCCAGTCCTGTTCCCCAAACCCAGCTGTCCAGAACACACCCCTGTTGTCAGGAGTCTCCACCCCAGTCCTGTTCCGCAACCGCAGCTGTGCACAACAAACCCCTGTTGTCAGGAGTCTCCAACCCAGTCCTATTCCCAGCCCCAGCTGTACACTACCCACCCCTGTTGTCAGGAGTCTCCACCCCAGTCCTGTTCCCCAGCCTCAGCTGTGCACAACCGACCCCTGTTGTCAGGAGTCTGCCCCAGTACTGTTCCCCTGCCCCAGCTGTCCAGAACACACCCCTGTTGACAGGAGTCTCCACACCAGTCCTATTCCTCAGCCCCAGCAGTGCACAACCCACCCCTGTAGTCAGGAGTCTCCACCCCAGTCCTGTTCCCCAACCCCAGCTGTGCACAACTCACCCCTGTTGTCAGGAGTCTCCACCACAGTCCTGTTCCCCTGCCCCAGCTGTGCACAACCCACCCCTGTTGTCAGGAGTCTCCGCCCCAGTCCTGTTCCACAGCCCCAGCTGTTCAGAGCACCCCACTGTTGTCAGGAGTCTCCACCTCAGTCCTATTCCCAAGCCCCAGCTGTGCACAACCCATCCCTATTGTCAGGAGTCTCCTCCCCAGTCCAGTTCCCGAACTCCAGCTGTGCACAACCAACCCTGTTGTTAGGAGTCTCCACCCCAGACCTGTTCCCCAAACCCAGCTGTCAAGAACCCACCCCTAATGTCAGGAGTCTCCACCCCAGTCCTGTTACCCAGCCCCAACTGTGCACAACCCACCCCTGTTGTCAGGAGTCTCCACCCCAGTCCTATTCCCAGCCCCAGCTGTGCACTACCCACCCCTGTTGTCAGGAGTCTCCACCCCAGTCCTGTTCCCCTGCCCCAGTTGTGCACAACCCACCCCTGTTGTCAGGAGTCTCCGCCCCAACAGGTTCCACTGCCCCAGCTGTCCAGAACACCCCACTGTTTTCAGCAATCTCCACCCCAGTCCTGTTCCCATCCCCAGCTGTGCACAACCCATCCCTGTTGTCAGGAGTCTCCTCCCCACTGTTGTTCCCCAGCCCCAGCTGTGCAGAACCCACCCCTGTTGTCAGGAGTCTCCACCCCAGTCCTGTTCCCCAGCCCCAACTGTGCACAACCCACCCCTGTTTTCAGGAGTCTCCGCCCCAGTCCTGTTCCCCAACCCAGGTGTATATAACCCACCCCTGTTGTCAGGAGTCTCCACCCCAGTCCTGTTCTCAAACTCCAGCTGTGCCCAACCCACCCCTGTTATCAGGAGTCTCCGCCCCAGTCCTGTTCCCCAACCCCAGCTGTGGACAACCCACCCCTGTTGTCAGGAGACTCTGCCCCAGTCCTGTTCCCCTGCCCCAGCTGTGCACAACCCACCCCTGTTGTCAGGACTCTCCGCCCCAGTCCTATTCCCCAGCCCCAACTGTGCACAACCCACCCCTGTTTTCAGGAGTCTCCACCCCAGTCCTCTTCCCCTGACCCAGCTGTGCACAACCCACCCCTGTTGTGAGGAGTCTCTGCTCCAGTCCTGTTCCCCTGCCCCAGCTTTCTAGAACCGACCCCTGTTGTCAGGAGTCTCCACCGCAGTCCTGCTCCCCAGCCCCAGCTGTGCACAACCCACCCCTGTTGTCAGGAGTCTCCACCCCAGTCCTGTTCCCCAGTTCCAACTGTGCACAACCCACCCCTGTTGTCAGGAGTCCACCCCAGTCCTGTTCCCAAACTCCAGCTGTGCACAACCCACCCCTGTTGTCAGGAGTCTCCGCCCCAGTCCTGTTCCCCTGCCCCAGCTGTGCACAACCCACCCCTGTTGTCAGGAGTCTCCACCCCAGTCCTGTTCCCCAACGCCAGCTGTGCACAACCACCCCTGTTGTCAGGAGTCTCCGCCCCAGTCCTCTTCCACAACCCCAGCTGTGCAAAACCCACCACTCTTGTCAGGAGTCTCCGCCCCAGTCCTCTTCCACAACCCCAGCTGTGCACAACCCACCCCTGTTGTCAGGAGTTTCCGCCCCAGTCCTGTTCCCCAACCCCAGCTGTGCATAACCCACCCCTGTTGTCAGGAGTGTCCGCCCCAGTCCTGTTGCCCAACCCCACCTGTGCACAACCCACCCCTGTTGTCAGGAGTCTCCACCCCAGTCCTGTTCCCCAAACCCAGCTGTGCACAAAACACCCCTGTTGTCAGGAGTCTCCGCCCCAGTCCTGTTCCCCAACCCCAGCTGTGCACAACCCACCCCTGTTGTCAGGAGTCTCCGCCCCAGTCCTGTTCCCCTGCCCCAGCTGTGCACAACCCACCCCTGTTGTCAGGAGTCTCCACCCCAGTCCTGTTCCCCAACCCAGTTGTGCATAACCCACCCCTGTTGTCAGGAGTCTCCACCCCAGTCCTGTTCCCAAACTCCAGCTGTGCCCAACCCACCCCTGTTGTCAGTAGTCTCTGCCCCAGTCCTTTTCCCCAACCCTGCTGTGGACAACCCACCCCTGTTGTCAGGAGACTCTGCCCCAGTCCTGTTCCCCTGTCCCAGCTGTGCACAACCCACCCCTGTTGTCAGGACTCTCCGCCCCAGCCCTATTCCCCAGCCCCAACTGTGCACAACCCACCCCTGTTTTCAGGAGTCTCCACGCCAGTCCTCTTCCCCTGACCCAGCTGTGCACAACCCACCCCTGTTGTCAGGAGTCTCTGCCCAAGTCCTGTTCCCCTGCCCCAGCTTTCCAGAACCCACCACTGTTGTCAGGAGTCTCCACCGCAGTCCTGCTCCCCAGCCCCAGCTGTGCACAACCCACCCCTGTTGTCAGGAGTCTCCACCCCAGTCCTGTTCCCCAGCTCCAACTGTGCACAACCCACCCCTGTTGTCAGGAGTCGACCCCAGTCCTGTTCCCAAACTCCAGCTGTGCACAACCCACCCCTGTTGTCAGGAGTCTCCGCCCCAGTCCTGTTCCCCAACCCCAGCTGTGCACAACCCACCACTGTTGTCAGGAGTCTCCGCCCCAGTCCTTTTCCCCAGCCCCAGCTGTGCACAACCCACCCCTGTTGTCAGGAGTCTCCACAAATATCCTGGTCCCCTGCCCCAGCTGCCCAGAACCCACCCCTGTTGTCAGGAGTCTCTGCCCCAGGCCTGTTCCCCAGCCCAGCTGTGCACAAACGAACCCTGTTGTTAGGAGTCTCCACCCCAGACCTGTTCCCCAAACCCAGCTGTCCAGAACCCACCCCTAATGTCAGGAGTCTTCACCCCAGTCCTGTTCCCCAGCCCCAGCTGTGCACAACCCACCCCTGTTGACAGGAGTCTCCACCCCAGTCCTGTTCACCAGCCCCAGCTGTGCACAACCCACCCCTGTTGTCAGGAGTCTCTGCCCCAGTCCTTTTCCCCTGCTCCAGCTGTGCACAACCCGCCTCTGTTGTCAGGAGTCTCCACCCCAGTCCTGTTCCCCAGCCCCAGCTGTGCACAACCCACCCCTGTTGTCAGGAGTCTCCACCCTAGTCCTGATCCCCAACCCAGTTGTGCATAACCCACCCCTGTTGTCAGGAGTCTCCACCCCAGTCCTGTTCCCAAACTCCAGCTGTGCCCAACCCACCCCTGTTGTCAGTAGTCTCTGCCACAGTCCTTTTCCCCAACCCTGCTGTGGACAACCCACCCCTGTTGTCAGGAGACTCTGCCCCAGTCCTGTTCCCCTGTCCCAGCTGTGCACAACCCACCCCTGTTGTCAGGACTCTCCGCCCCAGCCCTATTCCCCAGCCCCAACTGGGCACAACCCACCCCTGTTTTCAGGAGTCTCCACCCCAGTCCTCTTCCCCTGACCCAGCTGTGCACAACCCACCCCTGTTGTCAGGAGTCTCCACCCCAGTCCTGTTCCCCAGCTCCAACTGTGCACAACCCACCCCTGTTGTCAGGAGTCGACCCCAGTCCTGTTCCCAAACTCCAGCTGTGCACAACCCACCCCTGTTGTCAGGAGTCTCCGCCCCAGTCCTCTTCCCCAACCCCAGCTGTGCACAACCCACCACTGTTGTCAGGAGTCTCCGCCCCAGTCCTCTTCCCCAACCCCAGCTGTGCAAAACCCACCACTGTTGTCAGGAGTCTCCGACCCAGTCCTTTTCCCCAGCCCCAGCTGTGCACAACCCACCCCTGTTGTCAGGAGTCTCCACAACTATCCTGTTCCCCTGCCCCAGCTGTCCAGAACCCACCCCTGTTGTCAGGAGTCTCTGCCCCAGGCCTGTTCCCCAGCCCAGCTGTGCACAACCGAACCCTGTTGTCAGGAGTCTCCACCCCAGTCCTGTTCCCCAGCCCCAGCTCTGCACAACCCACCCCTGTTGTCAGGAGTCTCCACCCCAGTCCTGTTCCCCAACCCAGGTGTGCACAACCGACCCCTGTTGTCAGGAGTCTCCACCCCAGGCCTGTTCCCCAACCCCAGCTGTGCACAACCCACCCCTGTTGTCAGGAGTTTCCGCCCCAGTCCTGTTCCCATGCTCCAGCTGTGCACAACCCGCCTCTGTTGTCAGGAGTCTCCACCCCAGTCCTGTTCCCCAGCCCCAGCTGTGCACAACCCACCCCTGTCGTCAGTAGTCTCTGCCCCAGTCCTTTTCCCCAACCCTGCTGTGGACAACCCACCCCTGTTGTCAGGAGACTCTGCCCCAGTCCTGTTCCCCTGTCCCAGCTGTGCACAACCCACCCCTGTTGTCAGGACTCTCCGCCCCAGCCCTATTCCCCAGCCCCAACTGTGCACAACCCACCCCTGTTCTCAGGAGTCTTCACCCCAGTCCTCTTCCCCTGACCCAGCTGTGCACAACCCACCCCTGTTGTCAGGAGTCTCCACCCCAGTCCTGTTCCCCAGCTCCAACTGTGCACAACCCACCCCTGTTGTCAGGAGTCGACTCCAGTCCTGTTCCCAAACTCCAGCTGTGCACAACCCACCCCTGTTGTCAGGAGTCTCCGCCCCAGTCCTGTTCCCCAACCCCAGCTGTGCACAACCCACCACTGTTGTCAGGAGTCTCCGCCCCAGTCCTCTTCCCCAACCCCAGCTGTGCAAAACCCACCACTGTTGTCAGGAGTCTCCGCCCCAGTCCTTTTCCCCAGCCCCAGCTGTGCACAACCCACCCCTGTTGTCAGGAGTCTCCACAACTATCCTGTTCCCTTGCCCCAGCTGCCCAGAACCCACCCCTGTTGTCAGGAGTCTCCACCCCAGTCCTGTTCCCCAACCCAGGTGTGCACAACCGACCCCTGTTGTCAGGAGTCTCCACCCCAGGCCTGTTCCCCAACCCCAGCTGTGCACAACCCACCCCTGTTGTCAGGAGTTTCCGCCCCAGTCCTGTTCCCATGCTCCAGCTGTGCACAACCCACCCCTGTTGTCAGGAGTCTCCACCCCATTCCTGTTCCCCAACCCCAGCTGTGCACAACCCACCCCTGTTGTCAGGAGTGTCCGCCCCAGTCCTGTTCCCCAGCCCCAACTGTGCACAACCCACCCCTGTTTTCAGGAGTCTCCGCCCCAGGCCTGTTCCCCTGCCCCAGCTGTGCACAACTCACCACTGTTTTCAGGAGTCTCCGCCCCAGTCCTGTTCCCCTGCCCCAGCTGTGCACAACCCACCCGGTTGCCAGGAGACTCCACCCCAGTCCTGTTGCCCAGCCCCAGCTGTGCACAACCCACCCCTGTTGTCAGGAGTCTCCACCCCAGTCCTGTTCCCCAACCCAGGTGTGCACAACCAAACCCTGTTGTCAGGACTCTCCACCCCAGTCCTGTTCCCAAACTCCAGCTGTGCACCACCCACCCCTGTTGTCAGGATCTCCGCCCCAGTCCTGTTCCCCAACCCCAGCTGTGCACAACCCACCCCTGTTGTCAGGAGGCTCCACGGAGGTCCTGATCCCCTGCCCCAGCTGTCCAGAACCCAACCCTGTTGTCAGGAGTCTCCACCCCAGTCCTGTTCCCAGCCCCAGCTGTACGCAACTGACACCTGTTCACAGGAGTCTCCACCCCAGTCCTGTTCACCAGCCCCAGCTGTGCACAACCCACCCCTGTTGTCAGGAGTCTCTGCCCCAGTCCTTTTCCCCTGCTCCAGCTCTGCACAACCCACCCCTGTTGTCAGGAGTCTCCACCCCAGTCCTGTTCCCCAGCCCCAGCTGTGCACAACCCACCCCTGTTGTCAGGAGTCTCCACCCCAGTCCTGTTCCCCAACCCAGGTGTGCATAACCCACCCCTGTTGTCAGGAGTCTCCACCCCAGTCCTGTTCCCAAACTCCAGCTGTGCCCAACCCACCCCTGTTGTCAGGAGTCTCCGCCCCAGTCCTGTTCCCCAACCCTGCTGTGGACAACCCACCCCTGTTGTCAGGAGACTCTGCCCCAGTCCTGTTCCCAAGCCCCAACTGTGCACAACCCACCCCTGTTTTCAGGAGTCTCCACCCCAGTCCTGTTCCTCAACCCCAGCTGTGCACAACCCACCCCTGTTGTCAGGAGTCTCCGCACCAGTCCTGTTCCCCAACCCCAGTTGTGCACAACCCACCCCTGTTGTCAGGAG